>NW_028145484.1:6397500-6455000 GCF_977016875.1 Pavona decussata | reverse complement strand
TATCCCCTGTTGGCCGAAAACCATATCAGATCAAACACCGATTTCAATTTGTAAAGAAAAAACGTTTGTTCTCCTAGGAAATCACATCGAACGGTCCTTTCTAATCGAAATGTTTTGGGAAAAAAGGGATATCTGCATTGTACCATTTCCTTGATAAAATACGAGGTTTATTGCCCGAAATTTCCAGTGGAAAGGACCGTTCTATTTGATTTCCCACCGAAATAAACTGGTTTCAAAACAATTTATTGCTATACAATAGTTTTAAGTTACAACACAGTTCTCTCTCGCTCGTTTTTTAATGCCTGCCGTCGGTGCTCGTGACAATATATTTCATGTTTTTTCCCCGGGGGGGGGGGGGGGGGAGGGGTACTCCGAAAAAAGTTGGGTAGGGGTGTGCGGCCCGCTTCCCAAAACCCTTACCCTATTTATGACCAAAATCTGCGATTTTCCCTACCCTATTTATGACCTGAAGTAGCTTCTTCTAAAAAAAATCGAACCCAGGACTAGAGGGCAAAAATCTATACCCTATTTATTACCAAAATGGCGGCAAAATGGCTAAAAGCGATACCCTATTTATGACCAAAACAGCCGAAAAACCATACCCTTTGGCGCCGCACATACCTATATAGCCCATATAAGGGAGTAGCCCCCCCCCCCCCCCGGATTTTTTCCTTCCTTTTATATCGAAATAGACAAAAATATACCTAAGTATTATAACTGGTATCTTTTTGTCACAGGAAAACAGTGTTCAGCTGTTGGGATCGATGACAGATTTTCTTTGGACACACGTTGATAATGAGAGTCACTATGACCGAGATGTCGTCCAAAGAGTGGGAAGAAGCGTTTTCCAGGGATTTTCAAACACAGTGACCATCACAACGTCACTTAAAACAGAAAATAATGACGGAAGTGGATTGAAGGTAACTACATGTACAATTGCTATAGATATAAATACAGCCTTCTGTTACACTCAATTTGTTACTATTTGGAACAAAATCTAATACGCAACGAAGATGGATGATTCCTTTCACGCGGCAGGGGTTCCAATCTTACAGATAGCAAAAGCAAGCTTTACAACGACTTTAAGCAAGTCTAAATTTAATTGGCCCCATATCTAGCGTACTTAATTTATCACAAATGCTGTTGTATTTTTGTAGGGACCTCGGTAAAAGGTACGTTTGAACAAATTGTTGGCTATTTGCCCGTGTAACAACTTAAGGATATAAATACATGAAAACTTTACTATCAGTCTGCTTAGGATAATTTTTGATGATGATGATAATCATCATCATCATCATCATAATAATAATAATAATAATAATAATAATAATAATAATAATAATTATTATTATTATTATTATTATTATTATTATTAACGCTTTTTTCGTTCTCATTTTTTTAATAAACAAAGGATTTAACAGAAGACAATCTCGCTCTGATTGACAAACTTGGCACAACTCTACTCTCAACTAAAGTAGCTGGTGAGAAGCCCAGTACTTTCATAAGTGACTCCATCGCGATGACGCTCGACAGGCAAAAACCACGTGGTATGGGAAACAAGACTTTACTGAATAAGGAGGATCTGGGAGTGGTTAGTTTGCCTTCGGCTGAGACACTTTTTGGAAATAAGACAACTTTGTTAGACTACGTTGACGCTCAGGTTAGTGAATGGTCCAGTTAATACTACAACATTTCAAAAATAACACCGACTTTCCCCCCCCCCCCCCCCAACCTATCCAAAGCTCAAAGCTGCAAAAATCTTGTGTTGTTAAGCTTTTACCCAGCCACCAACTCCAGACAATATCCTATGGATACGTTTTTAAAATAAATATCATATGCAAACACCTGTTGTTAGTAGATGGTAAGCCGGCTGCTTTATTGTCATAATTGCTAGGCTTGATTTCTAGCTGTGCCACCCCATTGAATTATTCCCATATACTCCGTTCTAGTCAGTATTAAGTAGAGCATGATGAAACTAATACTATTTACTAAGAAAAGAAAGACTGTAAATTCTTCAGTTCGCAGTTGTCCTTACTCAACGGTACTAAAATTTTCAGCCGTTTCTCACCTAGAGTTGCCTAACGTTTTTAGTGTGCTTTTCACTAGTACAAATTTGCCTTTTCTGTTACCGTTTATTAAAATGGGATATTTTTCAACCCTCAGATGCTTCTATTAAAACAGAATCCCTACACCTGGGACGATAGTTCAGAGGACATCTCGACGCCTGTTATACAGTTTGAATTAAAAACTGGTAAAGGATCGCGGATGAACATTTCTGATCTTGAAAAACCCTTTGAACTCTTCTTACCAATTACGGAACAGTTGGAAAGTGCAAACGATGACTCCAAAGACCAACTATTTGTCAAACCAGACAGTACTCTCCGATATCATGAGGTACATATTGACTCCAGCGATAAAACTGTGTTTGTGAAACTACAGCCACAAAACTACTCCGCTTTCGATGTCTTCGTGAGTAGTGGTATGAGACCGACCGAAAAAAATCACAATTTCAGCGCCAGAATACCCGATTTTTCATCGTGCTCAACTGCTGACAACCAAGTCGGTCATCTGAACTGTACAAGCGATCCGTTCGTGTTTGCATTTTCTAGCGCGCTAACAGGACAAACAGGGCTTCACTTCATTGGAGTTCGACTGGCAAACAGCACGGCATCCGCATCAAAAGCAAACATGAATTTGCACGAACGAGAAACGAGGTCCTGCGGAGAAAGTGCTGGTCGACAAAAACGATCCTGTGTTAGGGTGAAGGATGCCCCTACCATCCTTCCCCCAACAGAACTTGTGATGCCAAAATTTAATGCCACCACTGATGTGACGTACACAATGCTGGTAACTTCCCCAAGTTGTGTTTATTGGTCAGAAACAAAACAAACTTGGACTACTGAGGGATGCAAGGTACGACACACAAAAACAATCCAAATATAAAATAAATAACAATAACCAATAACAAGTGTACAAATTTGACTTTAAAGGTAAGTGTAAAAATCACTGTTTTAGTGCATCGCCATTTTCACACCAGCTTCCATATTTTAGAGTTGGAATTATTTTAATATATATTTTTCTCAAGGCCCCCTCCCTTTGAGCCGGACATTATAAGCTCTGGCATGTTCATCAGTCTAATACACATAGGGCTAATACCTCCAGCCTTATTCAGCCATTATTCAACGAGCAGAGTTTATGTTGCTGCTGATACTTTGAAGCACCAGGAAACCGGAGAGCGAAGGGCTATTAGTTTTTTATAGTGGTGTGTCAATTAATATTAATTTTTTGTTTGTTAATTTAGTATTACTCGAAGCTGGTTTTTGTGATTTTAACCAACAGTTAGGACCAAGGACCACCTCTGAGGGGCTCCATTGTCTATGTTCACATCTATCTGCATTCAGTGGAAGCATTTTTGTGGCACCAAATCCAATCAACTTTGACAAGGTGTTCAAAGAATTCGCTAAGTTAGGAGAGACTAAGAACTTCGTGGTCTTGTCCACTGTGCTCTTTATTTTTGGACTTTATTTCCTTGGTCTTATATTTGCGCGTAGGGTTGACAGAAATGACAAGCTTAAGGTACATATTTGACATATTCTTTTAATTAAAAATAAGGGAATAATACTGATTAATGGATGGACTGACTGACAGATAAAAAAAATAAATAATGGGGGTTAGTTTTTTAGGAGAGACGGAAATAAAGACTGCTTGACCAATTAATTACTAGTCAATTAATTAGTCAGTGATTTGTTAACTAGCTGATGATGGATTGATTAGACGGATAGATTCATGGATGGATGAATAAACGGAGGAATCAATCAATCGACTGACTGGCTGATTGACTGATTGATTGATTGATTGATTGATTGATTGATTAATTGATTGAAGCAGACTAAAGCAGTTCATCCTCATTCTAGCTACTATTTGCAATCATTCTTTATTTAAACAAGATTGGTAATTAAAACATAAAACTAAGCTTGAGGCGTCATGTTTAGCTAAAAAAGCTAAAATAACTTTAAAGTACAAATTACTTATAATAACTTAAAATACATGTAAAAGAACAATTTATTTACACCAATTTAAATGTAAACAATTTTTGCATGATAAACTTGAAATCAAGTTGTGTTGTGTTCCTACTAGGTTGTGGCAAATGTTCTTTTAGGCGACGGAGCGAGACCTAAGGGATATCAATACAATATCAGCATTCAAACAGGAATGTGGAGGGGGTTTGGTACAACGTCCAGGGTTTCCATTATAATAGCAGGAAAAAATGGATCCAGTGGATTACTCTCGTTAAATGACTTAACCATATCACGAAAGCTTTTTTCACGAGCTAGCGTGAATAACTTCACCCTATACGTCCCAGAATGTCTTGGGAACCTAACAGGTGTCCACGTATGGCATGACAACAGTGGGGCTCATCCTGCTTGGTACCTTCAACACATTGTTATCACAAATGAACAGACGGAAGAGAAGTGGTACTTCTTCGCAAACCAGTGGCTTGCTTTGGACAAAGGTGCTTGCGTGACTCAGCTATATGTCAAGGTATAGTACAGAAGACACTGCTATGTCATGGTACCAACCACGAAAAAACATTGCATTGTAACAATTAGCAATACCATCCCCAAACATAAAGCACAGTGTCCATTAAAAGATGGTTTACCTGTGATGAAAAAGAATTTCAAAGGAAACTCTTCTTGGCATTTTTTCTATCTGTGTTATTTCCGTTGCACCGAATTGTTATTAAGATTTTAAAAAATCTAGTTAGTCATTTTCAGAAACAGCGTGACATTAGCAACAAAAACAAATGTGCTGTTGTTTTCTATCCCTGACAGGCAGCGGAAGGAAAAGAGCTTACTGCCTTCAAATCTTTGTTCATCTCAAGGGCAACCCGCAGTTTGGGAGAAGAGCACATGTGGATTTCCGTGTTCACCAGGCCACCTCACAGCTCATTCACCCGCTGCCAGAGACTGACATGTTGCCTGTCATTTCTGTTTACTGCAATGGTCACCAATGCAATGTTTTACCAGTTCGATAAAACGTTGACTGACACTTTCAAGTTTGGTCCACTGACCATGAGTTGGACTCAAATAAAAATCGGCATCCAGAGCAGCGTGATCTCCATCCCGATTAATGTCCTCGTGGTTTTGATCTTCCGTAATATCAAGGACTCTACCACAAATATCTACGTCATAAACCATGTAAAATCTTCTGGATGCTTTCCACATTTCTTCCTGTATATTGCTTGGGCTCTGTGCCTACTTGTATCATCAGCTAGTGCCTTTTTCACGGTTCTTTACAGTATGCAGTGGGGTGCGGCTAAATCCGACCAATGGTTGACTTCCATTTTGGTGTCTCTTGTACAAGATGTGCTTATTTCTCAGCCCGTTAAAGTCCTGGTGTTAGCGACATTCCTGTCACTACTCATTAGGAAGCCTCCAGAAACAGACACAGTCATAGGTCCATCCTTCTTTACGCATAAACAAGGCAATAAAACAAAATACAAAACTGTCAAAGGCCAGGATCTCAAAAAAATGAAGGAACAAAGTAAGAAAAGGAGGAAAGCACTAGAGGCTACAAGAGAGATAGTGACCTTTTGGATATATGCCTTTCTCTTGTTAGCTATTTCTTATGGAAACGATTACTCCGCACGATACCAAATCACCAGAGCAGTGGGCGAGATATTTAGTGGATTTGAAGAAGTGAGTTTCTAAACATTTTTTGAATTAAATTAACTGCACTTGAAAAGTCTAAACCGTACCCTTAAACCGTCATGGATATTTTTTTGACTACAATGTCTCATAAGCACACTCATACATATTGCCTATGATATTCCATTGGGAGATAAGAGGGTTTGCCCCTGGTCTGTTACTGAACAAATTTTATATTGGTTATACCTTTAATACTTCAATGTATTGTGTTAAAGTGGTATCCGTTGTTTAAAAACGCAACAGCTACAGGTAAGCACAACCCACATATCATGACCCTCCAGTTAGGACACCAGTTAAAAACACATACGTCTGTTTAAGAGAGGTGACAGCTCTTGGAAGTTAAAAAAGGTTTAACTTATGTGTCTAAGGCCCGGTTCAGACGCCGAACTTTTCATGAGCCGAACCTAATACCTTGAATTAAGTACATGAAAAGTTCGGCGTCTTAATCAGTTGAGAACGGCTGTTTCAATTTGGAACGGCTCAGCCGTTCTTCCCGCCTGGCTCAGCCGGGAATTTCGGCTTTGGAACGGCTTTGATTCAGACGCCGAACTTTTCATGAGCTGAACCTAATGCATAAATTATTAGAACGTATTTCAAATAAAAAAAACCGCTAACATTTCGACTGGTTTTGCTTCAAGTAAATTAAGTTCGGCGTCTGAATCAAAAGGCGGGATTTTCGTGATTTGGGCCGACCTTAATTTTAATTAAGTTCGGCTCATGAAAAGTTCGGCGTCTGAACTGGGCCTTAGACCACTTTTGAGTGTTCGCTTGGAGGAGGTGTCTGCCTGTACAGTGAGTTCACTAAAAATTGATAAATGTTAATTACAAATTATATTAATAGCTGTAATTAATTTTTTTCAAATTAGTCTTTCATTTACCATGTCACGCAGATTGTGGACACTGCTTCCCTTTGGGAATGGACCGAGGAAGTCCTTATTCCCGGCCTGTATGATGTCACGTGGTATGATGATCGGCCATTTAAATACAAGGAAGGATACATCAGCAATCGTGAAAAGTTCATTCTGGGGATGCCACGAATTCGGCAGCTCCGAATAAAACCAGGTAAGAATTGAAAGCAATTTTGTTCTACTTCGGTTTTTACTCGCCACTGAAAAATAACATAACTGGTAACAATACAGTCGTGTACTGTAATTATTATTTACACTAGTGTGGCGAATACAGGTAGCATTAAGAATTGCAAGTATAAGCAGGGATAGTCTCCACAGAAGCTCTATGTCAGCCGAAAAAGAAAACAAGAGAAAAGAGTAAGAGAAACAGATCGAAAAATTTGAAAGCAACAGGAAAAAATTAGGTACCAAATAAGAAGGCTTCCGTTTTCCCTCCTCAAGACATCTGGGTGCTTGTATTTGTCCCTTCCCATCTAAACAGAGCTAAACAGATTATAGGCCATTGGCAAAAAAGCCCTCATTTCTCTGGTAAGGAGAAAGGTTAGTCATCGGATGAAGGTTTAGGAATATTGTCCTAAGCAGTTCTGGCTACTTTCTCGGTGTCCTTGTTTCACATATTCCTGATCATTTTGTATATGGTATTTTGAATTTTTTTAAATTTATCTATTCAGTTATAAGCGGAGTTGCCCCATGTATGTTACATCAACGTAGCTTCAGTTATACTAATGAAAAGTTTCTTATAGCTTTTTGTGTCTGTTTTCAGCCAAACGTTGCCCTGACGATCTTTTCGGTTTTCACTTTACTCCTGCCTTCAACAAATGTCGCCCAACGTATTCACCTAGCGACGAAGACAGAACTGCGTTCAACCTGCCAGGGTGGATACCTCTAATCCATCACAATAAGTCACAGCCTACTAATGAACTCTGCCCTGAGCCTTGGAAATACCAGCAAAAGGGGAAAACACTATCACTTTCGCAGCCCGGCAAAGTTAATACATACGATGGTGGAGGATATATCGCATCGCTAGGATACAATAAACAATCGGCTTCAGATATTCTTAGGGATCTGAAGGAACACAACTGGATCGATGAATCAACCGCTGCCGTGTTTATAGAGTTTACACTGTTTAATCCGTCCACGTCACTGTTCAGTTTTGCTAGACATACCTATGAAAGGTTACCTACGGGCCAAGCCGTCGCTGAATCAAACGTAAAAACGTTATTATTGTATCGATCAACTAATACCAACTTGCAGTCTTTTAAAGACGTGTGCCTGATTATTTTTCTAGTTTTTATTGTCGTATGTTTTATCGCAGAAATGGTAAAGTTCTTTCTCCAGAGGAACTATCTCCGGCAGGTGTGGAATTGGGTTGAACTACTCCTGCTGTTAGTCTCCTTTGTGGCAGTAGCTATGTCATTTCTTAAAGCACAGTACACAAGTTTATACGTAAAGAAAGTGAAACAGAACCCATTTGAAACTGTCAGTTCCGATTATATCGTGTGGTGGTCGGAGCAGGAAATTCTGTGGTTTTCCGCGGGAATATTCATCCTTACCATAAAATTACTGCGTCTTGTTAGATTTAATCATCACATCTGTCAAATGCAAGGAACCTTGAAAAGATCCGCAAGACCTTTTATATCGTTTGTCTTTGTGTTTGGAATTGGAATTATGGCATTCACTTATTTTGGGTGTATCGCTTTTGGTACGCATACATACATCTTCTCGTCCTTGTACAAGTCCTTCTCGACGAATATGATGATGTCTATTGGAAAGCAGATCAACTATGTGGAAATATACTTAGTTAATTCGCTCATTCAACCGGTGTTCTTATTTTTCTATTTTTTGTTCATTCTCTGCATGATGATCAATGTCTTCATAGCTATTATTACCGATTCATACACTGGGGTCCGAGAGGATCACGGTGATTCCTTCGAGGACGCAAAGTTGGGAGGCTTCATGTTTGCTAACTTTTCCAACAAAGTCAAGCAGTTTCCCAGCAAAGTCATATCGGGTATTAAACGGCTTTCCAAACTAAGATGCACTGATCTGGCACTTGGGAAAAAGCCTTACAAATTGAAAGTTAGGAGAGGTAGAAAGCGACATCGGAATGACGAGGACGCAATTTTCGTCAATGGATCAAGAAAATACAATGAAAGCCACGAGTTAGTTCCTTTGAGGACGATTGATGACTTATCAGATGTTTCCCGAAAGGAAGGAACGACGATTGGTTATAAAACAGGAGCAGACATCAATTTACTACATGACGCAATCGACGACTACTATCTGACTGAAATAAGGAAACAATTGTTTGGTGCCCTTGCTGAACTAAGTAGATACTATATCTCAATTGAAAAAGATAGTAAAACGGTAACTGGTATACTAAATCCAGAAGGAGGAAAACAAGTTTCCCTATCTTAGATACCTGAGCTCAAAACACCGTGGTATTTTAATATTTAGTGAATGTCTAAGAAAAGTACAAAGGGAGACTGAAGCACACCTTAGGATTTCATCCATACATTATCACATAAGAAGTTAGAAACCACATTCATGAATTCAATGTTCGACTCTTGGTGTAAGAAAGCGTACAATGTAAATGAAGTCATCACTCATTGGCTGATTACTTCTCAGTGCATTAAGATTTAATGGTGCAACTAAAAACTGTATATAAAACTATACTTTTTTAAATAGGAAAAAATCTGACCTTCCACACACACCAGTGTTGTTATACCACCAAGCTTCTGGCCAAAGGAGACTAGTGTTGAACTTGGTCATGGATTATTTTTACTGGGTCTAGATATTTTCTTTGTGGTCCATGCTTCAATGCGAAAAAATGAATACAGTTTTCTTGCTACGATTACAAACTTTGCTTCGATGCCAGTACAGCGACTCATTTGGAGACCGCTTGCCGTATTTCTTCGCGATGGGCTCAGTAACTGCTGGAGCTTTTTTTTACAGAAAGAGGGGAATGCTCCTCAGTGTAGGGATTTCCCAGCTTATGGACTGGACGATAAAATGTTCTGCTCAAATTACTCTACCATGATAAGAACTTAGTACTGCGGTTGGTACATTTCCTAGTTTACCCGGCAATCATTTTCAGCAAAGTATCACAGTCAATAGCTTGAATAATGCCCTTGGGCTTAAGTTCTTTACATGGTACGTTTATTTTTTTCTGAGTGCTTTATTAGTCATAAGTGTGTGAGAAAAACTAAATGATATACATCAGCTATTAAAATGTTATCCAGGCAATTATGGTGTCTTTGTAAATCTCTTGTTCCCTTGTGCCACCAATGGAAACAACAAAGTCGTTAGCTCAGTTTCTGGCTGTGCCAGTGTTGGGAGTCGATATTAAATGACATGGTAACCCCATGCGTCTTTCCCTAATATATTAAAATATGTTTTTTTTATGTATAACAAGTATAAGGTGGTGCACAGACCCAAATGACAATAACAAAATCATTTGGAAGAACGGATTTTATGGTCCAATCAGTCATCAAACATGAGAAAATTGGAATGATCAAGAATGCTAATTGAAAATTAAAAACAACGTATTTTTAGAAACAAAGACCATTTGTATCGCCCCAGCAGGTCGTACAGATTTTAATAAATATAAGCATTTTCAGCAGGTGGATATTGTCATTTGAGCAGGTATAATTATAAAGCAACCGCATTACGACAGAATATTCGCGAACTGTCCCAAAGTCAAAACTGAAATCATAATGACACGTTGCTGGGCGATTATCGAAGTGTAATAGAAGCTTAACTTCGTAGAATTACAGCCAAACCTAGCTCCTCGTCTAAGCGTTTATTGACATCCACCCTTTTAAAAATTTTCAATTTGTCTCGGTGTTCCCGCTGTGTATTGGCTATGAATTTTTATCAGTTAAACACTGATTTTGGCTCACATTTTTAGGCTTACGTATCTAGCGTTTCAGAAAAAAGTGATAAAAAAAGTTGGTTTTGTGCTTGGCTTTTTATGTGATCGCCAATTTTTTTTTGTTTCTGTGATATTTTTCCTTCCATAAAAAAAGCCAGGCGGGAAGATCATCGTTTACAGACAAAATTGATTACAAACAAGCACGCGCGGAAATGCGATAAAACATAGGACTGCTACTATTCAACAGTAAAACGCTCAAACTATAGAGTCATGCTGGGCTGTAAATTGTATAAATGCTTTATTTCGTAAATTTTTAATGGCATAAGTGTTGTTTATCACTTGCTATAATTCCCTGTTCGACATCGTCGCAAAGGAAAGTTATACAGGCCAGTTATTGACTTAGAAAATGACCTTTAACAAGTTGCATTTTTTGGGAGGTGCTAAGAGACGTGAAGGAGACATACGTTTTTAGTGGAAATGAAGCGGCGGTTTAAAGGTTGCGAGACTTATTCACAATGAAGCGCCATGGATGGATCGCATGGCTAGTAATCCATTGTCTTATAACCACAGCCAATCTGAGAAATTCTCAAAACTGCCCAAGTAAGTGCTGTTGAGAGAATGCTAATCTTAGCTGAGCTTCTCGATCTCTTTGTTTCAGCTTTCTTACAAGTAAGCCATTACTGATTAAACGATTTTTTGTTCAAACGATGAATAACTTTATTGACAGAATCATGCGAAATGTCTCTTGGCCTGGAGAATGGCTTCATCACTGACAAACAACTTTCGGCTTTCTCAGCCTACAACAACGACTCGTCTACATATGGGGCTCATCGCGCCAGACTAAACTTAAACTCATGGCCTCCAGGATATAGAGCTTTCAAAATAGCTCACTCTAACACACTACCGTGGATAAGGATTGACTTAAGACAGCAACTAGTCGTTACAGGGATAGCGACACAGGGCTATGGAGATCCATCCGTAGCGGAATGGGTCTCTAGTTATCGGTTGATGTATGCCGACAAGCATGACTTTGCTTATTTTTTGGACGTCGATGGAGAAGTTCTGGTAAGTGGCAATTCAATTTATTATACAGCGTAAAATCATGAATTCAAATTGTTTCGATACCTAGCCGTTTAATTAGCTATTTGCTCATTTATCTTCTTCGGCATCATGAGGTTTTAGCATTAAGTCTTTAATGCTACGGCTTGACATTGATTTTCGAGTTGTTTTTCAGTCCAGCCGTCAACACCCTTTCAATAAGCCTACAAATGTGAATAAAAATTAGTGACAGAAACTGATATCGCCTGCATTTCATTTCTTTTCTCTTGATGCCATGATAAGAATCAGTTGTAACTTAAAGGCTTAAAAGATTGACGAGCTAATTTATCTTTATTTTACTAGCTACTTATGGTAGGGAAAGTTTTAAAATAACGGAAATCCCTCTGGCTAAAAATTTAACATAATTAATATTCCCATGAATTGTTTTTCCTTATAACTCAATACTATGTAATTACGGTCTTGACATGAATAGAAAACAAAGACCGATCGATCGACATTTTTTCACGTAATGGGAATCTCTATTGACACCAATACATGGACGAGCCTTATTTATTGGCAATTTCTCGGTAAGTTAATTACATTTATAACTCTCACTGCAGCAGTTGTCTGTGTATTTAGTTGATATTAACTGACTTCCCCATTATTTTGCCCATCCTTAGAAAGTTCAAAATAATGAAACAACAATGCTTGAGCTACTTCAGACCGATGAAAGAAAAACTGAATAAAATAAACAGCGAAAACTAAGCATAGACTAAAATCCTGATATAAAAGAACATCCCTCTCGATTCAGAATCCCTTGTATTTATAGATATTTTTACAGTTAAACATTATAATCGGGTAGAACAAGATTGCACGGAACTTGTTACAAATTTTAACTTGGTGGTTAATTTGAGTTAAATGAATGAACATTGATTGGCTATGATAATAAACTGTAATATACAGAGCCATGAAGCATGTCTCACATCGTATATTTTTTGGTTGCTTTTAATTTGCGTTATTATGAAAGCTGTATCAACAGCAGTGCCAATTATTTCAACATTTTTACGTGTTGATTGGTTTGGTGGTTGAGAGAAGAGTGCGCTTGTAACAAAACATTATCGGTTTGCGGTTGCCTCGGCTACTTTTCGTGGGCAGGTTTTCGCCCGCAAGATGACTATACATTCTACAACAACTTGGCGCTCAGCTCATTTAAATATTTTATTTAATCTAGAATGGTCACTCCAACTACTTATGTATGTGCATGAAATTGGATAAATCGTTTCGTTTTGTCAGCAGCGCTTGGGAACAAGTGAAACTGATTTTAACTAAAAGTGAAATGCCAGTATGGCTTATTATCACAGACGATACAACCAATTTGCTGTCTCTAATTTGCTTGGGTTTCACAAAGTGTCAGTCGTCGACGTCGTCGTCGTCGTCGTTGTGTTGGTTAATTTCAATTTTCATGCAATATAATTATCAGTTTTGACTGTATGTTTTAGTGATTATCAGTTTATCATTATCTGATGATATACCCTACCTTTGATCGAGCTATTTTATATGACCATGTGCCAATATTACAATATTTTATAACATTGACTGCCCCTCTAGCGTTCTAAATCTGATTGTTGGCTTTAAAGTGGTATATAAAATTGCCATCCTGTCCTGAACCAAAATTATTTCAAATACCAAGTCTTAGTTACTTGGATGGATGGAAGATGTCTTAGGTACCGCGTATACATTTATAGACCAGCCGTTCCATGTCCTATGCAGTGCTTTTGTAAGTGGTACATTGGCAATTTAAGAGCTTTTAGCCCATGTCACTTACATGAAGTTTTAGTGGCCTTTCAAATTCAGTTATGAGAATGAAATCAGAGTTAACTTGTAAACGACCCTCTCTTTTCAACCCAACCAACCAATGGGTGAGTGAGTGAATGAAAGTATGAATGAATGTATGACTGCCACTGAGGATCGTTTCAACTAGAAGTCGTTATATTACGTAGAAATTCTTAGATTAGATACTGAAACGGTCTGGTCCTTCGCCCCTGTGAAAATCAAGCAATTTGAAAATTTCAGATTCATAGTAAAGGCGCCGGCGGTTTGGCAAAAAGGAGAACAGGTACAACACCCGAACTGCCCCTCCCTCCTCCCTCCTCCCCCTCCTCCTCCTCCTCCTCCTCCTCCTCCTTCTTTTTCGTCTACTTCTTCTTCTTCTTCTTCTTCTTCTTCGTCTTCTTCTTCACCATCTTCGTTTTTTCTTCTCTATTGAATTCAAACATAACTCGGACATTTTGATATAATGTTGAACATTACCCATGCATGTTTTCATAGCGTCATTAACGTTAAAATAGCGAAAAAAAAAAAGCTGGGTTGTGGTGGAAAAATTCCGATGGGGTCATAGGTACTTAAGTATCTGTAAGAAACATGCGGTGCAGTTTTTATATACATATCAACTCGTCAAATTCGCCTTTCAACTTGTAAAGACCCTTATATTTTTTATCCAAACTCTCCACCCATTCATGATGATTGTAGAAAGACCAGAACACATGTACATCATCCGGGACTACGTTGCTGGATTACGTATCGACGCTAAGTATTGCCTTCTTCGTTAGGATTTTATTGGAAACAAAGACAGCAACACCACACACAGACACGAAATAACGGTTGCCGCCATTGCATCGAGCCTCGTTATGCTACCCACTAAATGGCATAACAACATTGGACTCAGAATGGAAGTTTATGGCTGCGCACCTGGTAAGGAAATTTCCTGAAATATAATTGAATTTTAAATTTCAGCATCAGACAGTAGCGAAACTGGACGAAGTGATCCGAGCTATATCATTCTTTCGTTCCTTTGATTCTTATCTTTTTTTTTTTCAACGCAAATCTACAAAGAACAATAAGACCCAATTTAAACACCCAGAGCGACTCCATTAGAGCCAAACTCTTTGTTTAACTTTCAATTTATTCATCTCTTCACTATATATACTCGATTTCATTATTTTGCTTTCACTTAATAATGACGTTCTGGAAACGTCGAAACGTCGTGCTATGTTTTACAATATTTTATCGCAGATTTTTATTGTCAAATATACACTGTAGGAATTTTATCATATTGCAATATTTTCAGTTACTTTCAAGCGCCAATTATATGTTGCACAAGATTATGCAAGGGTCACTAATGCTAAACTGAAAATAACAACAGACTATTCATTTGTTTACAATTTCCTTAATGGCCTTATTAGTATTTCTAGGTAGTTAAACATTTATTCCAGAGACTGAATGATTGATTGACTGACTGACTGACTGACTGACTGATTGATTGATTGACTGAGCGAATAGTTGACTAATACGTGCATGCTTGGATGTTGGTATTACTTGGAACATCATTGTACTTTTCTCCTGAGCTTGATGTAGTGAAGAAATCTCACATGTACATAAAATTATTTATTTTATTTATATTTTATTAATTTTTGTTTTAGGATATTATTTTGAGGCGTGGTTAATGCTCGACAAAACTCCATTCTCCCTGGATTATATGAACAAGTCAAGTCAAGAATACAAGGATGCGACTTTGAAAGCCACAGAGGAGGTCGGCTCATCATATATGTAATATTACCTATAGAATAAACAGGAGATTGTTGAAGCTGATACCAGTTGCAACCCAACGATACCCCTGGCAGTGCCCATTGTTTATATTACCCGCCCCCTCCATACTAATGACCATTGCCGGGCGTGCATAGCAACCATTGAAATAAGTGATTCTTGGGCGTCTATGAATAATAACGAGCAATATGACAGTCCTAAGAAATTTCTTGAACTGTAAGTGAATGTCCCGAGAACAATAGGCATTCTGTCCGATGTGTACTCTATGCAATATTAATTATTAGTATATACCACACAAGTGAATAGTGCTTTTCGCGCGCACTGATTGGCTAGCTCGGAGGTGATTAGCCAAGTACTATTTACCTCCACTTTGGTAAATAATTGTTAATTATAGTTGACGGGCAACTCATTTTGTATGCAACGCTTGCTCATGGACTAATTGTTAAATATAGAATCAAAAAGAAAAAATTAAGCTGTTTTATCATTATTTTCTGTAGATCCATTCCTATTTCAACAATGTGGGAGGATATTTATTCAACAGGCTACTGAGGCTGAGGTAAGCTTGATAAGTTTCTAGTTTCTCTGCTACTGACGTATGCGCGCCAAAAATCCCTCCACCAACTTGTTCATACGGAGTAAAATATCTTGCCTAAGAGAATAATTGAACACGGCAGAATGCATTGCCACTGGCCCCGGGAACGACCCAGACAAAACTTCAACATCTCGCCTCCACATCTTCATAGCAAATAGAGTTATCATATCCATCGTTGTTGTTGTTTGTTTACTTTGCTTTGTAGTTCTTGTCACGCGCTATTTAGTAGACAACCGGGCGATATTCACTTAATGCTCTTTTATTTCTTGCCTTCATTTGTTTTTAATATTTAGTCCTCAGCAATCGCCACAGATAGCTACTTTCGTCACAGCAGAGGTTGCAATTTACTGCCTTGAGTCGAGTGTCCATCTTCTTAAGGCAAAACTCAACACACTGATTCGCACGTCGGACACGTTCGAGGCAGAGTACCTTAAAATCAAGTACCCACGTAAGTAACTTGGTCATGTTCCCTGGTTTACTAATATCCGTCGTTTTTGTTTCTTATTATTTATTTATTTATTTATTTATTTAGCTTTGTCCATATGGACAGGGATACCGCAACAGCTAAGGCCAATTACTGCGGACCCGGGATATAAAGAATATACGCACAATTCCAAAGCAGAAACAAAGTAATAAAAGACATACAATAAAACATACAACAGGAGATAATTAGAACTATAATGTATGAATAGGAGACTAAGGTCTTAAATAAATACGAATAAATTACAAATGTGATAAATGTGATACCATATGCCTTTGTCTTTGTAGTGATCAGCCCTGGCACCCTTTTATTACTGCTTCTTCCAGTTAACTAAAAATGAATCCATCCTTTTTTCAGTTGCGTGTGACTGTCGACCTCCGCTAGTTGATCTGCAGCTAAAGCACTCCGTATCTGAATCCGACATTGTATACACGACAAACCGATCATTCCACTTAACAACTATAGCAACCAGCAAATGCTCAAATTCCAACCAAACACAGCATCAATGGATATTCTCTCGGATTGACTCCGAAACAAAATACTTCTCACCATTTCTGATGTACGAGTTAACCAATAGGACCACAATTAATCTGAGGCCAAGACTGATGGGTGCAGGTGTCCTGTATGTTTCCGTAGTAGCATCCGTTTTGAAGGTGCGAGAGGCATTTGCATATGATTATGGATTCCTGAGAATCCGCCACCCAGATCTGGTAGCTAAGATTGTTGCACCTGAGAGAGTGTCAAGACGAGGCTCGATTGTCAAATTAGATGGTTCAAGGTCGTATGATCCGGAATTCAAATGGCTGCATTACAGAAGATTACATTTTACCTGGCGTTGTCGAAGACAATGTCGAGAGGACTCTATGAATATTTTGACTTTCAAAAGAGCTGAAGTGGAGCCTTGCTATGGAATTGCCAATGCCACAGATTCTTTCATCTCCAATCAAAGAGTTTTTACCATTGACATTGATCACTTCAAGTCCAATTGTACTTATTTATTTCGCTTGTCAGTGGCAAAGGACATAAGAATAAAGTGTACAGAGCATGCGTTAGAAGTCACGCCAGCAGTACCATTCGCCATTCGGTAAGTATTTCTCAATTTGCCCCCCTCCCCCCCCCCCCCCTTCCAAAAATGAAAGAAATAAGGACATAAATAAATAAATAAATAAATAAATAAATAAGAAGAGTACCATATCTACGCCTTGACACGACCTTTAAAGAAACATTGCATTTTATTTGACTAACTCCATAATCAAAGGGTTTTCCTGAATTTGAAGCCAGTTTAACAACAACAACCACATCAACCACATCAACGACAGAGACTTTATTAAGAAAATAACGAAAAGGAAAACACTAACCGCAGGTAGGTGTTGCTATTCGGGGTTAGTTAAATTATTATGTTTCACACCCACAAAAAAGACGAAAACAAAGAAATTCGCATGTGTTCAAGCGCTTTCAATAAAAAGGAGTGAAAAAGAGTTTCGGCAAAACAAATGGAAAACTTCCCCCATTTAACAGACTTTTATTGTTTTATCACTTTTAGGTGCATCAATAACTGCAAGGAGAAAGTGAGTCCTCAGCGGCTTCTAACACTTCGAGTGTTCTGTGGGAGTTTCCCATGCGCCTCTCTTGGCACATTTTCATGGACCGTTCACGTAAATTCAAGAGATAGCCAAGGGAAATCCATATGGCGCGAATTTCAAAACAGTAGTGGCTTGTTTAGTACTAATATGAACACAACACAGTTTAATTTGCCAAGACTCGATGCCCTTACGCCAATTAAAGAAGGGCAAAAATTCAAAATTAAGGTTCAGTCGACTGATAATAATGGACGCCAACAAGAAAAAAAGTTTTATAGATTTATTGCAAATGTTCCTCCAAAACACATAGCCAGTGAAGATACTGGTTGTAAAGTTTGGCCAAGAGAAGGCAGTGCCATATTAACGGACTTCCACATAAGCTGCTTAGGCTGGTACGACAAGGATACTCCACTCCGTTACGCTTTCAAATACACCTTCAGCTCTAGCACGATTATTATCCAAGATGGAACTGTTGGTGAGGTGACCAGTAAACTACCCCTAGGGGACCCTGATATGGGGTACGATCGCACGTTGGAGTTACAGATCATTGATGCTTTTGGAGAATTTTCAACTGTTTTTGTTAAAACTAAGGTAAGGAACTTAAAGGCTGGTTTCCATATATAAGATATCCAATGATAATTGTGCAGCGCGCTCAGCGATCATAACGATCATGCAAAAACGTCACTGGCGGCGAATTTAAGCGATAGAGTCATAACGAGGTAACGATGTATTTTTTTCTCAATCACGGGCTCTCTGCTTTTGAGGAGAGGGGGGAAAGGGCCGAAGTACCCGGAGAACATTTCTCGTACCAAGTGAACACTGAACAAAGTTAACCCACATATGTCAGATATCGAACCCGAGTCACATGGGAGATTGGCGAGTGATCTCGCCCGTGCAACACCTCTCCTCCATGGAATATACAGCCTGGTTTCCATACAATCATTGGGATCGGAGATTTTGGAAATGGTAGTGTTCGTTAGTGATTGTCAGAGTACAAATGTCTGAAGGTACATGTATTCCACCACCAGGTTGATGAATGCTATGAATGCAATGTTCCCTAAGCTGAGCGATCGCCAGCGATCGTTGACGACCATATTGACTGTCATGTCAGACGCAATCTAAAGCAAAATCTAAAACAACTTTACAAGCTTTTCTGACTAGACTTTCTTTTTTATGCAAATTGCTTCCTTCGATCTAATTCTAATTTAAGTCCTTGGAGTTTTTTTGCCTTACTCATGAATTTCTTGACTTCCATATGCAGTCACATTTAGAAGTAAAAAATACCTTACAAATTTCTGATTAGGTTTTCTTAAATCGAAAATCAAGAGAACATGAACATGGAAAGCTGAATTGCTGCTCAACAACATTTACCGAGATGATAATTAACACGGCCCAATTTCATACACAGTTTTAAAATTTATAGCTACATTAAATCCGGTAGTAAAGCACTCGCAATTAAAAGATCTTAGTAAATAATCCAGTTTCATTTTGTGTCTATATATTGTCTAACCAAATTAGAAATTGTTTAATAGGAAGTTGATGTTTTTCTATTTGTGTTGATAGGTAAGACCTCCTCCAGCATCGGAAGCGCTGTTGAAACTAATCAGAGAAGCACAAAATGAAATGAAACTCCTCGTCCAGGGAAATGACGTTGAAAAAGCAGCCGATATGGCCATTACAATTCTGTCTGTTGTTGATAAGAATGATCAGTTAAAACAAGATGAAACGGTAAATAGATCGTGTCCACATAAATAATCATTTTGTACATAGGTGCATATAATATCTGTACGTATAAGCACAGTTTTCTAGTTTAAGTGATTCCCATATGCCTTCTCAGAGCCAGTGATTCTAGCCTGGTCTCAGTGGTCGTATTGATTGACACATAAATGAGTACCAGCAAACCGTTAGGAAAACTAAACGCATGAGTAAAAGGATTCGTGATAGCTTCATGCAATACAGAAGGCTCGAGAAGCCCATTCAAATGCGACGTAATCAACCTCCGTATGCTATTGCATACCCTTACTGATGCCTGCAACTTTACTCTAACCCTTTTAATAACACCACCTGCCTTAATACACCTCATGTCAGGTAAAAGAAGGTAAAATAACATAACCCTAACCCTAAGCTTCACTCCTTAAGTTTCTTCAAAAACTGAAATATTTCTCTAGAAATGCGTCAAGCTAAATGACAGCTGAGACAGTATCTTATTTAAAATTTTACTATATTTATCTCATTTATCTTATTTTGCAAAGCAACTTTTTTTTGTTAGTGTTTCTGGTTTTCAAAATTTACTATCCGCATTTCTGTCTTTTAGTTGAAAGACTCCATATTAAATATTATGGCTGGAGTAGAAGTAAATCGATTGAACCTTGTGACAAAGATAGCGGTTATAACAGCCTATTCAACAAATCGAGTCGATCACTCACTTCCCCAGTCTGCACAGGTTTGTACAGAGTTGTGTTTTTATTTTTTTGTTGAAACTGTTTTTGTGGTTGATGTTGTTGTTTTGTACTTGTGGGTATTGCTGTCAGTTTGGTATTATCTCGGACATTTGGATCCTCCCAAGGTAGCATGTTCATTTGTAATAAAAACTAGATATTGAGGACGCAATTGTTTCAAGTTAAAATACGCGTTAAAAATTTATATTAAATAAGCTCCACTTTTAGAGCATTAGATCAAGGATCAATGTACGGTGAGGCCCGGCGTCTACGCGTAATGCATTGAAAACGTTGGACTCAGATAAAAGTACTAATCTGAGTGAGATTTAAAAACTAAGTTTGATTTTTAACGTGTGGACAGAAAAAGAAAACAAAAAAATCATTTTTGCGCAGTTTTGTCTGTCACTTATACATACACGATAAAAACGTTTGGAAAATAAGGTTTTCGAAAACGATTTTGAAATAACATCGAAAAAAGGCATTGAACGAAACGAAAACGATTGAACGCAGAATTGGAGTGGGAAACGTTTGGAAAGTGAACGCATTCTTTCATGTTAAAAACATTTTTTTTCATTATGCCCAACTGAGTTATCGATAACTGAAAAATTTGACATAAATTACACCCATAACTACGCAATAATTTCATTCATGAAGACACGGCCAATTTAAACGAATTTTAGATTTATAATTATCTTATTGTCATCGTATATTATATTGCTATTGCAGTTTTCTACGCATTCTGATCACTTATACCTCAGCTAGGAAAATGATACAGCAACACAAGCTAGTTTATTTATAAGCTCGCATTCTCAAAATAAATGGCACGATGCTTTTTCTCTTCAATTTATTCTCCACGTTCTGTGGTTTATTGTATTTTCCATCAAATTAGTTTGATATAGAATCGATGTCGTCAAAGAATTGTTAAATATTATGGAGATGTTTCCTTTCATATTACTGTTTTCATTTCCATAAAGGAAGATGCAATTACTTTATTGAGAAAATCAACAGTGTTTTTAGCAACGATGAAAAACGACACTACCAAAGAACTTCAAGTTGGTGACGAAATCAATGTGAACATTCTAACAGGGATTGGAAACGTCATGATGTCATCGTCTAAACAAGCTGACATTAATGAGAATGACGTGGATGTCAATATCGACAGAGAAAAGGTAAGCGAAGCCATTCGGTCCACAAATGATTCATACGGACGTACGGAACTCAAAACGGTTACCGTAATTATAACAAGAATTAAGTGACAGTGCTACCGCTTTGCCCCGGATGGAATGTTAGGTAGTCAATCGCCAGCGTATCCTCGATCGTTAAAAGTCTTTAACAGTTCAACGATAACCCTAGAAACACTTTGGCGAAGAAAGAAAAGCACTGAATAGATTAACATCAAACCATGAACCTGCACGTGCTAACTACTGGACTTAATGGGATCTCGACAGAACCAAATGTTTTCACCAACTAGAAACTGAGGCTAACTTGCACCCAACACTGAGACAGAGAAGAAAGAGGACCTTGTACCGCTAAGTAAACGAGCAACAAACTGAGAACCTTGATGCTATGTTAAAGTTTTGTAAAAGCGAGTAGCTACTCTGGGATTAGTACAGTCGAACCTCCACTAACGGACATATCTCGTTAGCGGACACTTGGTCATGTCCTCAGCTTCATACAAACACTACATTTTTATCCTTCCATAAGCGGACACTTTTTCTAATCCCGACGGTTTCCGCTTCCGGGGAGTTCGACTGTGAAAGCTTCATGGACCGCCCTTAATATCTTTATTCTCTTTTATCTATTTCAGAGTAAAAACATCACCAAAGACTGCGTTGAACTTGTAGACGTAATGAAAAATGAAGTCATTACTCCAGAAGGAATATGCGAAAACCCAATAGTGATCACTACTCCTTTTATCAACTTAACTGCCTGCGTCGAGAAGGCCAACGACATGAAAGTGCAAAAGCTGCTGAAAGGAGAAAACGGCGTCAAGTTACCCGATCCCGAGGCCCTTTTTCCAGGAGTGGAATTGGATGACAACACCGTAATTGATGTCAAGGTAGAAAACAATGCATTTCAAATTGTTATCCTTCCTCCTTTCCTCACTCCCCCTCTCTCTTCCTGAACCTTATAGCCCCCTTCTATTAACTTTTCTTTTTAACTTATCCTTTATTTATTTTGTAGCTACAATTTACGATACAATCAATAGCAGTCCTCTATTAACTTGCCCCGGCCTGGTCCGTATATAAAATGAAGTAATTCTACTCCAATGTATTAATTGATTATCGTCTTAATCTGCCTTTTTAGTTCTAGATCTTTTTTTACAGTTCCTCTTTAGTTTCAACAGACTTAAGGTAGATTTCCACTATTGTGTTAATGTAACGAACGTACAGACGTACATTTTACTGGTTTTATGTACGTACATAAAATTAGAGACTATGTCTGAGTTGCCCGGGCAAACGTAAAACGTGAAAAGTACTCAGCTATTTACGTTTTCGCAATGAAGTCTTTCGCGCATCGCTTTCTATTTTATTTACGAACGTGAAGCCAATTAAATTTACGTCTGCACGCATGTAAAATTCACACAACAGTGGAAATCCACGATAATTTAGGTCAGGAATATATTTTACGTTTCATTTCAGTTTTTCATGTTCGCAAGTGCGCTGCTTACTTTGTAAATGAATGAAATTATATCAGCTTATTTCTCTTGAGCCCTAGAAAACAGCACCACTAGCCTTACGATTTTATGACAAATTTAGTTGATGTAACCCGCCCACCACCCCTCCCCACTGCTTATTGCTCAAGTTTCCTGTTGGATTTCCTTTTGCCATTAGCTTGTGTCGTTTAAAAAGAATCCATACACCTGGCACCCAAAGTCCAGAATTGTTACCTCATCTGTTCTTGACGTCACCTTAAAGAATGTCACTTCTGGTAAGCCACTTCATGTAGAAGGCCTCAAAAAACCAGTGGAGTTGTTCATCAAGAACTGGGAACGGGAAAAAGAACAAGAAAAAGAACAACAGAAGAAGAAGAAACCGCAGCAAATGTATTTCGTGAAACCAAGCCCTCCAAAATCAACAAGAAATATGCGCTTCCACAAAATTTTCCTCCCTTATAGCGACGTGGATACAAGTATCAAAATTGTTCCATCAAACAACAAGAAACTCGAAATTTACGTCAGGAACAAAGTAAGACCAACACCAGCCGAAAATAACTTTCAAACTATTGTACCAAACGTTTCCTCCTGTTTAAACTACACAGAGCGTGATGGTTTTTTCAACTGCCTCTCCGATCCTTACCTTTTCACCATATCACCAAGAACAACGGGTTACACTGGTACCCACTTTCTAGGAATTCGATATGTTGTTGAGACACTCAAGAACAACAATAGTACACGTAGCAAGCGGTCTTGTCGAGATGTCCACGGTCGTCGTCTGAGGCGATCATGCGTGGAAGTCAAAAGCCCGCCAGTTATGGGAAAACTTGCAACGTCAGGATTCCAAAATGGTACAGATGTGAAATATGAGCTGCAAGTTACCATGGGAGCGTGTATGTTTTGGTCAATGGAGGAAAATGAATGGACTAGCAGGGGATGCAAGGTACAGAGCCTTGGGTGGTAGGGTGGGCCCCCTCAAAAAAGGTGTATCGTTTATGCAGCTCTAAAGAATATCGGTACTGAGTCACTGTTCCCTGAAATTGGGAGTGTTTCTTCCATTTAGTCACCCTTCTAACAGGCCCCCACTTCCAGTGATAAAAATTTCAAAAAGTTCACTCCCACTATTAAGCCCCCAACTTCCCTGGTTCCAGCCTGGATGGTGTATCTTCTCATCCAGTGCTATCTGTTATAGCAGCCACAATCGTTTTCTCGCAACGACGAATGACAGCTCATAAATTAATAAGCCATGGAGGATAAAGTGTGAACACAGTTATTCCTGGGATCCGTAAAGTGGTTGTACAAGACCTAAGGTTAATAACCACGGGGAAGGGGGGGGGGGGGGGGGGGCTAATAGAGGAAATACTGTAGCTATTTGCTAACTAAGGAGCCCTAGCGATCTTTAATCTACTGGTGCCTTTTTGGGCTGACACGTTTTTTCCACCTACACAGTTAAACTTATTTTAAGAAGACTTTAAACACCATTTTGTATTTATTGCCTGCTCATTGATCAGATTGGTAAGTGAATTTAATGATCACTGTATCAGTTTGAAAAAAAAATTTAACAGTATTATTAGTCAGTATTATTCCAGTTTCAATCCAGTTTCATCGTTTATTGTCGAACATAAAATCATTTATTTTCTCCTATAAAATTGTTTTTAGATCGGCAGTGAATCAAAAGCAAGTAAAATCCACTGTCTTTGCAATCATCTGTCAGCATTTGGTGGAGACTTCTTTGTGGCGCCAAATCCAATCGACTTTGACAAAGTGTTTGCCGAATTTGGACGTCTAGGCGAGACTGGGAACTTTGTTGTTTTGTCCTTTGTTTGTGTGGTGCTTGGATTATTCGTGGTTGGCCTCGTTTTTGCCCGCAGAGCTGACAAGAAAGATGACTTTGAGGTGAATGTTAAAAAGTGAATTAATTTTAGCCGTATGGTGCATTTAGAAAATAATGTAAATAAAAGTATTGGCAACTAATGGGTTTAAAGAATGTTCAAAAGGAAAACATGTATATGGTAAGACATGCGTGGTTGTCTTGCGGTGAAAAGCGCTTATTTGTTACCATGGTCGCATGCCCACCACTAGTCTTTAACCTCCAGTTAGACACATGTACTCTTTTAACCAAAAATATAGATCACAAGACGACTGATGGAAATTATTAAGTAAAAAGCCAACAAAATAGGATGTCAATAAAATATGGGATTTCAATTATATCAACAGCTGTAATTAACTCTGGCAATATCCTAGCTTCAAAGGCGTAGCCTTTACCAATGTATTTTTGAACGTTTGATTTAAGGTGGCGCCAAATATCCATCTAATGACAGGAGGTGACGGAGGCTATACGCACAGTTACGACATCTCTATACAAACAGGGATCTGGCGAGGCTGCGGAACTACGGCTAATGTCACAATAGTTCTATTTGGTGAGAATGGATGCACCCCTCCTATTCTGCTAACGCAAAATCACATTGGCAAGAGGTTTTTCGCTCGAGGAAGCGTCAATACGTTTACTCTTCACCTTTCAGAGTCCTTGGGCTCGCTCTTTAAAATCAAAATATGGCACGACAACTCAGGAAAAAGCCCCGCGTGGTTCTTCCACCAGGTGTTGGTCACGTGCAATGCAACTGACGAAAAGTGGTATTTCCTCGGCAACCGTTGGCTTGCTCTCGAAAAAGGAGACGGCAAGATTAAAGCGGATATTTGCTCCGCAGGCAAAAAGGAATCACTCGCTTTCAGAAACCTGTTTTACTTCAGAGGGGCAAAAACTGTGGGAGAGAAGCACTTGTGGTTGTCACTTTTCACTAAAGCTCCTCACAGTTCCTTTACCCGATGTCAGCGCCTCTCCTGCTGCTTGTCCATCTTGTTTGCTACAATGGTTACTAATGCAATGTTTTACAAACAAGGAATTGAGTCCGAAGACACGTTTAAGATTGGTCCCATCCAGCTATCATGGAAACAAATCAAAATTGGACTTCAAAGTGGGTTAGTTGCTATTCCTGTCAATGTTATTATTGTTGCAATATTTAGGAACGTAAAACAGCCTGCTTCAAAAGAATGCAATAATAACGATGAACAAGAAGATAACGATGCTAAACCAACCGGATGTTTCCCTCATTACTGTGTTTACATTGGCTGGACGCTCTGTCTAATGGCCTCACTTGCATCAGCGGCTTTCGTTGTTTTCTACAGCCTCATGTGGGGAAAAGAGGTAGCGAATCAGTGGCTTACATCAGTGTTGATCTCGTTCTTCCAGGACGTCATCGTGATTCAGCCAATAAAAGTAGTGTTTCTAGTAACGCTACTGTCACTCATCGTAAAAAAGCCAATGGACAATGATGAAGTGTACGGCCAAGGTCATTCGAGCCACAAATTGGACAAGAAGTTCACTTCATACCCTCCAAGAGGTAAAGAATTGCACAAGGTGCGTTCTTTGAGTGTGCTCAAAAGCAGACTTATGACTGTCTTGATAGAGATCACCGTATTTCTTTTGTTCCTCTTTCTTCTCATGATGGTGTGCTATGGAAATCGTGACACCAAGCGATATCAGCTCACCAAGTCAGTCAGCAATGTCTTCACAGGATTTGAGAAGGTATGCTTTAATTTTGCCGTATTTAATAAGAGGCTTTCAGATTAATATTCGGTATAGACACTGATCCGAATTTGTAAATCGGTTGAGGAGAGGGGAAACCAGAGTACTCGCAGAAAAACCTATTTTTTATATTTTACAGGTTACTACCATTGACGCTTTCTGGAACTGGACTAGAAAAAGCCTCGTACCAGCCCTTTATGACGTCACGTGGTATAATAGCAGGCCTTTTTCGTACAAGGAAGGTTTTATCAGGAACAGAGAGTGCTTTATGGTGGGAATGCCCAGGCTCAGACAGAAGAGAATAAAAAGGGGTGAGAGCATCGTAGACTAGTTATATTAGGCAGTCAGACTTTTAGATAGACGAGACATTGATTAGGGGAGCCATGAGTGCATGGTTCAAAGCTTCTCATAAACGTTAAAATCGGCAAACATATGCCAATTCAACCTTTATTTATAAGGGAATTAATTTCTAGAATTCCAATGGAAAACGTTTTAGCATATCGTCAATCAACTCATCTTTCCTTCATTCATCTGGTAAGATCACGAATTATCTCTCAAAAATCTTTTTAAGGTCTTGAATCCACGAAATTTACTACGTGGGATCCGCTGTAATTGGCTAGGCTGTAGTGGTTTCCCTGCCTAATATTTTTTTTACGTATTCATGCATATAGTATCTATATCTGTATTTTAGTTAAGCGAAGCTAAATAAATAAATAAATAAATAAATAAATAAATAACTGAAAACCGTATGTCGAAGTGTTACCCATTTCTATTGTGATTTTAAATAACACACCAACTCGGACAGGTTTCAAAATATAATAATAATAATAATAATAATAATAATAATAATAATAATAATAATAACAATAATAATAATAATAATAATAATAATAATAATTCATATTTAAACAGTGCGATTCCTTCAGTCGCAGGACTGGTATCAACTGTATAACATAAAATATATAACAGTTGTGTTCTATCTAACATTACTCTATCTAAGTGGAAGTCCAAGTAAACAAAGAAGGTTCGTCGGCTTAATACCTTTGATTGTGATGGCTTGATTTCACGGATTAGTTTATATTTGCAGTTTCTATTTTTGCAGGGTCTCTTCATTTCAGACGAAGTAAAATTAAGTTTGGTAACAGTCTATTAAACACAGAATACGCCTTTCTCCTTATACAAACGCCACATAAGCACGGGTTTTTATTTGTTGTTGATCAGTTGATTATCGGTAATTAACTGATCTATTTTCACCCTCAGATACCATTTGTCAGGTCAGTCAAATTCAGCCGCAGTTCATCAAGCACTTTCCCAGATGCATTCCATACTACAGCGAAAAAAGCGAATACAGGACCAGGTATAACAAGCCAAAATGGATTCCAATTCGCAACGAAAGTGGCTTTCGATCACTATTCGAAACGCTTTATCTTTGTTCCAGGCCCTGGCGTTATGAAACAGACGAGGAGTTACAGACGCTGTGGTTCCAAGGCTTAGCGTCAACTTACTCCGGGGGTGGTTACATCGCTGACCTTGGCTATAACACAGAGGATGCACTACAGGTGATTGACAACTTAGAAAGCAATGATTGGATTGATAACATGACCGCTGCAGTATTCATAGAATTTACTTTATACGAGCCCGCTACCTCACTATTCAGCGCTGTCAAGCTTCTTTTCGAGAGGTTTCCAAACGGAGGTACGAACACCATAACACAGTTTAAAACGCTAACAATTTATTCACCTCAAGATCCAACCTTTCGCGGTTTCTACGAAACGTGTCAGTTATTTTTCATGTTACTTATTCTGTTCTGTGTTGGTACCGAGGTTGGGAAGATATACCAACACGGATGTACGTATTTTAAAGACCCATGGAGCTGGTTGGAGATAATTCTTCTAGCAAGCTCGCTTTTATTATTAGCTATGTTCTACTTAAAAGAATCTTACACAAGTGAATTCATCAAAGAAGTAAACAAGAACCCATTTCAAAGCTGGAGCACAGACAACATTGCATTGTTGTCAGACCTTGAAGTGGCGTTATTGTCATTTGTTGTTTTCTTAGTGACAATGAAGATGTTAAGAATCATTCGCTTCAACCCTCATATCATTCAAATGCGAATGACACTCAGTATTGCTGCCAAGTGTTTTTGGTCTTTCTCCGCCGTATTTATAACCATTATGATTGCTTACGTCACACTTACAACTCTTACATTTGGGAGAAATGTTTGTCAGTACCACTCATTCTTGCAATCGTTCAGCTCTGTTCTGTTGATGCTTATCGGCGCCAAGGCACCTTTCCACGAACTGCAAAGAGTCAGTAGTATTATCGGACCATTTTTTATGTTTGCGTACATGGTTTCCATCGTAATGATATTTCTCAATATGTTTCTTGCGATACTTAATGACGCTTATACTGAGTCTCGTGAACAGGGACAAGAAGGGCTTCCAGATTTGGAGCTATCAAACCTTTTGAAAAAGACTGCAAAGAAAACTGCCAAGAAGACAAAAGTGAAAGCAATTAAAGTTCTACAAGCACTCCCACAATTGGTGCGGAAAAAGCAGCCCAACACTACCGTGACACAAGAGGATGAGATTTTAATTGATCCTTCTATTGGAGAAAATGAAGATGATTCTGCATTTAACGATGATGATAATGTAACTCTCCAGGATATAATGGTATTGTTAAGTGACATCAAACATGATATAAGCAATTCTGTTATGTCCCTAGATGACATCGTTCCAATGGTAACGATTTATGACACAGACAAGAGGTGGTCGCGACCAAACTACGATTCTGACGACGAAGATGAAACATTTTACACGTGTTCATCTTTGTTTGGTAGCGAGTCAGACAGCGAAATTTCAAAGTCTAATTATGACATTTATCGTAATAACAATGACCGCTCGCTACCTTACGAATCTCTGATTATGGAGGAATGGAATCGGAGGACTTTCCAAGGGGTTGACGTTTTCGTTTAACCCGTTATAGCCGTATTTATATTCCTAAGAAATATGCGGTATAGAGAAGGTAACACGATTCAGCGGACTAACAGTAGGCGACTTCTTCTTTCCGTGTCATTTTGTATTTAAAATAACACTGACTTCAAAATGCAAGGATTGTAACAGCATTAGATAGCTAGAGAGTGGGCAAATGCAAGCTTAAAGGGGAAGTATCACGCAAATTTGCTGTCATTTCAAAACCCAAAAATGTTTGTCTGTCAGCAGAAACAACGAAATAATTGTGAAGTGTGTTATAAATTATCACCCCAGTGCAATAAAACTGCCGATTAGTGCTTCTAACCAGAGACAGAGTAGAGGGTCCCCAATAGGGTTCTTCCATCCCGCCATCCCGGACAAAATTTTCCCTTAATCCCTTAATCCCGACCGCAGTTTTTGCCCAATCCCGATCCCGGTCAAGTCATAATTTTTTTCAAGCCCCTTACCTCGACGAAAAAAGGCATTTTCAGTTGGATGTAAATTCCCACTGCAAATCTGAACACTGATCTTTGCCCACTGGTCTTCGGTCTCCGAGAAATTAGCTGTAAGATTATTTATTCTTTTTCTCTCCACCAACATCGTTCATTTTAATAAAGTTTCCTGCGAATCACGTCAGTCAATAATTCAGTTAACCATTTCTTTTTAGAGCTTGTTCTTTTCCTTTTTTTTTTCTTTTTTCTCTCAACTGAATGGTGAGGGCTGCCTTTCTTATCACGCTGATCCTTGGAAACTTTTCAGTCACAGATAATGGCCTTCAAAGTCTGAAGAGCACTGCTGCTCACGTACCACAACGTGGGACTGAAACAGATAATTGAAAAGGTGACTGAGGCCAAACACGACTCCCGCTGGCCTTAGACCTCTGGAATAAGTGCTTTCCTGAGTACGTTTCTGAGATGTTCTCCTTTTTGATCAAAATGTGGTGAGATCTCTCTGTTGACCTTTTGATTTTGATCATGACGGAAACTACTCAAATTTACCGAATGGAGGTTTTCTTATCATTCGGAGCCGTTTGAGTTAGTTCCTTTATGCCGTTGCGTACGCTAGCCTCTGTGGCATTTGTTTAGGTTTATCGGCTCAAGTTAACTGCAAGGTCTCAGGGAGAACTGAAGAAATTTTATCTGTAAAGATATAGGACCCGTAAATTTCTTTTCTGGTCCAGGACGGTGACAGCGGTGGGCTCCCGTTTATAACAATTTATTTACTGTTCAACCACCAACCGCGTTCCCAACTTCAGAGGACCCTGGGAACAAGTTTGTTCAACCATTTGTAAGGAACGAGATGTTAACCAGTATGTTTGTAACATTCATCTCTCTCCTTAGGTGAATTTCAGGCATCCTGACAGTGACAACTAGATTTTCATTTTACATTCCAGGGGCGTAGCGTGGAGTTTTGAAGATGTACGCACAATAAGGCGCTTACAACTAGGAGGGTCTGGGGGCATGCTTCCCCAGAAAATTTTGAAATTTAGGGTCTCGGAAATGTTATACCCTGGTTTTTCTGCGAGGCATTTTCAAAAAATAATGCAGCAAAAATGCAGTAGAAAGTTGTTGATTTTAACCATTTCCCTAGTGTTTTCTGTAAGCTACGGTGCTCCGAAAAGAAAAAAAAATACAAAACCAATGAAGAAAGGTCACAAGCAAAGGGCAAGGCGTCGACCCTTAAGACGGACAAACTCCGTTACCAACCTGTCAATATCTACGTTCTTATGTTTATGTATATGAAGGATTGCTAGGGAGCTTAATCTTTCGCCCGTCATCGTACTTCGCAGAGGAGATTTTAGTCTCTTCATGCTACTGAAGCTACGTTCGGCAGTGCATTTAGACACAGGATAAGTTAACAATGTTACGAGAGCAACACAGCACACCGGGATAAAATTGGGAGTTTGCGTGGTCAAGAGTCTCCACCAAAGTCTGCGGCAGCATAATGATTAATGCTTGGATAATGGAAATTCTAATAAAAAACGCCAGTATAATGTGAAAATATGAAATTATTACCCAGCAAATTTAATGAGAAATTGTTTTTCTTAGATCTCAGCTGTACGCACGGGCGTACGTGCGTATATGGACGCTACGCCCCTGCATTCTTGACACCGGACTTCCCGGATCTCGTTTCTTTAGAGTTACATTTCCCGCGTCCCGCTTCGTAAAATCGTCAAATCCCACTTCCCGTCCCTAATTCTAATCCCGAATATCGTCGCTCTTTTCCGTTAAAATCCCGAATCCCGACCTTTAAAAAAGCCAAATCCCGGATCCCGAAAAACCTATTGGGGACCCTCAGAGTAGGCCGGTATGGATTGAAACTTAAAAAATGTTGGCTAATGTTTTTCAACTTCTCGCATTTTTGTTTCCAAAATGCGCTAGAACAGATCACGAGTTGTTCCTTTCAAGAATTGAGTGGATTTCTTTCCTCTCGTCATTCTAGAATTATTTGGCAGCTGATTGAAGGTTTTATTTCATCATTTTTAACAAAAAAAAAAAAAAAACCCACGATACTTCCCCAATCATACAGTCCAGTAGAATATGTCTTCTACAGGGGCTATACTGGCCTTGAAGAACTTACAAGGAAATGAAATAATTATTCACTGTTCATTTTGGGCCCTTCAGTTTTACTGTAAATGAGATTTGTTCCTTTAAATCTGGTCCCTTTACACGGTACTTTTTATCAGTACCGTAGTACAGAAATATTATATTTAATCGAGTAAATAGTGAAAAAAATGACAAATCCAACTAGTTTTTCTGTAGTGTAAAGATTGTAATCCTTGCATTAAGTTGAACACTCTTCACCCCGCGTCTAAGTTGGGTATATTAGGTAGGTTAAAAAGAAGTAAGAGTAGAGGAATAACAATTTAAAGCAGCTGACGACATAACTAAATCGTGAGTAAAATGTTGAAACAAGAGTTAGAGTATATGATTAAAATTTTAGCTAAAAATGAATCAGGTATGTATAAAACTATGACGACGAATCTTCGCCGTAAAATTATTTGTTCCGGCAAGAGAACCAATATTAATACTTACTAATTAACAACTATTCACCGAAGTGGAGGTGAATAGTGATGGATATATCCATCACTATTCACCGACAGTAAGGTGAATAATTGTTTTAGCATATGCCACACAAACTGAATAACTAGTGGATCAAAAAATTATTTTACTTCTGACAATATACCGACAAATGGTATGAAATTTTAAAATCTGTGCGAAGTTCCGTCTCGCTTTCTTTCAGTCAAATAAAACTTTTGAAGACAGTTGTTTAGTTCCTACAGTGTCATTTCTTCCATTTTTCTTTGAAATTTGTCTTGTTGTTGAAAACATGCTGAAAAATATTAGATGTTTCATTGTTTTCATTGTAATTTTAGCGCTCGGCAGTTTTCTCAAACAAGGAATTGTATTTTCCTTTTTTCACCTCAGAATATGTGGTTGAAAAGATTAAATAAGTTACCATTTAATGCCGTCAAACCAAACTTTCTGGCAATTTATGTATCTTTTTAACAGCCGCCTCGTTTATCGAAATAATTTACTCTTAAGTAACCGTGGCGAAACGGGAAGCCATCTTGTTTCTCTTTGGCTGCTCGGAGGTGAATAGTACTTGGCTAATCACCTCCGAGCTAGCCAATCAGCGCGCGCGAAAAGTACTATTAATTCACTTGTGTGGTATTATTTCGTTTTAATTTGGTCTCAAGTTATCTAAGTAACTGAGTGGCTTTTCAGAAACTAAATAAAATCAATTGAAAGTGACTAAAAAAGGTTCTGTAGTAGCTTTAATTCAACCACCACTCTATGTTTACTTTCAGATCACGTGACTGATCCCGAGCATTCTTTATTTTGTTTTCTTTAATTTCATGGAATTAAAATTCCTAAAATATTTGAAATGGCTAAATATAAAGTTCAAGCAAAAGGGTTCCTTGACGTATTTCTGTAAACATAGAAGTCATAGACCGTCGTCTCACTGCGAAGACAACCGAACCTTTAAAACTGGTAAAGGCTTAGGGGACCGGTTATTTATTGTTTTCCTTTGTTGTACACATAACGATTCATGGCTCGTATTATTTACAAGAAACATAACAGCTCAAACCCATCACATTACCGCACACACAAAAATCCCAAAAATCTATACCCTGTTTCCGTCCTTTCACCTTCCACGAGATAACCCTTTTAATGTATGAGTCTTCTGATATTATGAAGAGCGATCGTCAGTTTACCTGGGTTTTTGACATCACCTTCAACCACAGGCAGCCAAGCTCATGTCACTAGAGGCTTCTCCTTCAACGGATCAAGAGCAACTCTTCTCCGCGTATCATCTAATGCATCAGTCAATTCCAGCGGGGCAACCTCCCCTCCCGAGCTGACCCCTGGGAATTAAGAATTTTTAAAAAACACCGGCAAATGGATCACCGGCCGGGACAATAGGCCAATTTCGAGTTGCTGTGAACCTCATTATGAAAGCGAGGCTAAGTGCAAAGCTTTTCATATGAAAGTTAGTTTTGTTTACATATGAATGGCAACTAATCAGTTCATAATAAAAACTTTGCACTTAGCCTCGCTTTCATAATGAGGTTCACAGTAACTCGGAAATGGCCAATTACGAACCGTTCAAATGCCCCACGGTACCTAAATATTAAGTTGATTTCTTCGTTTCTGGGCTTACCTTCATTGTAATGAAAGTTAATTTGGGATAATGTCTCAAATCAGTCTCATTTTTCATTATCGTTCCAGTGTCCGTTCATTCCGTGGATCTCCAGCCCAATTTTGTACTCCTTATAGACATAAGTAATCACGAATGTATTGTCTTGATTGGTGAGCTTCTCGATTGAAAGGTGAGAATGCTATGACGTAAAATTATGCCCGACCTCCGGGACGGACGATGTGGAAATATGCCTCGCTAATGCCCTGGGGGTGGAGGGGAGAAGATGGGCACTGCTGGAATTGACTAATGCATTCGCTCCTATTAGCTCTCATTGGAGTGCAAAAGAATCCATATCTTTGCTTTTCAGCAGATTTCAGTGTACTTTTCCGACTAGATGGGCTTCTCGCCAAATATCTTCAAACGCCGTTACAGTGTATCGTGAGAAGATTCCGTTACATCATCCACGATATTTTGAGGATAGCGGTGTTACAAATGCTTAATTACCAGCCGTGATTGTCCTTTACACTATTGCCGGCAATCTCGGTGTTAGGTTTTACCATTTTTTCCTGCACGTGCGTTTTATGATTTACATGTTTAGCCTCGTACGCTAATTTATGTCATTTTTTTAGTTGAGATAAGGTTTAGCATGTCAGCATAAGGTTCAAGTTCTCCGTTTGTATGGAGCGTTTCGTCGGTGATGTATGGATAGCCCGATGACTGCTGTATCATTTGAGAGTAGCTCGATACAAAGTGTTCTGTTGAACGTCCGCGTTCACTGGTGTCATGTAAAGCTCGTTACAAACGGCAAGGGAAAAGGAATGTCGTAAAGAAAATATGAATTGATGTCGTTGAACCAGTTCTAATGATGGAAGATTTCTTTACCGACGAGAAAGAAGTGTTGGGGCCAGATGAAGAACGGCCAGGTCCAAAAACAACGACCGTGGGTTCGATTCATCACGACTCTGTTTGATCACACCATGCGATCATCACTGCAATCGTGCGAAAGAAAATTGCAAGGTCTGTTGGCGGTCATGACAAACAGGAACGGTCCGAAGGGTAACGCCACTTATGGCTTTCTTAATGTGTTTAACCAAAATCTTGTGCTACTGAAGTGAAAACGGGAAGATTAAGGCTTCGGGTTATTTGGAAGTCAGCACTGCGGATGACACGAATTGCTGTTTCTCTGATATTCGGCCAACAGGCGAGACATTTTGGCGAAAATTCCAAATGCGAAGCGTGGATGAGGAAAGAGGTAAGAATTTATGTCGAAGTTTATTTTATTTATATTTGGTATCGCCCAACAAGCCGGCGGGACTCAACATTCACGCGTGACATAAGTACCTAGATTGCAAAACCCCTCACTACTGACTAACGCGTGACAGTGATCGCGGGCACCTATTTACTTCTCCTTGTTCTGTTTTTGTGTAATTTTTCAGTGGGGACGGTCGCAGTTTTTGGGACGCCAGCGAAAATTTTAAGGCTTAATAAACATGATGAACTAACTCACTGACAAAAGGCACTATCACGCCTCTCCCCTCCCCATCCCCGATAAATAATGACCAATCCCTTACTGGGTAAGTTTAGCGATTACGGATCATCCAGTCCTGATTCCTGTATCTGTAGTAGTCCAAATTTGGTTTCATTTTTTAAGACAAACAAAGATTTCAGTTTTTCGCCGTTCAAGGTTTATATGTATGTGCTGCCTGTATTTGTATTTGTCGCATTTAACCTGACAGCCACACTTTTAATTCATTTAGACATCTAAGACGTCTCTAGTTTAAATATGAAGACTGGAGAGAAACAAAGCGGCCCCTTATCACATGTACACAAAAATGGCCAAAGAAAAGAAATGAGATTCACCGAATCTAGATTATGCGTCTGTCTAACCTTTAAACGGGAACTCAATGAATGAGAGGATTACTGACAGACCAAACATTAAAGAATGACTTTATTCTTCACAAGCCGCACAAAAAATGACAGAAATCGTAGTAAATCCGCACAAACAAGTTATACACCATTGCCCGAAAGCAGAACAGAGTGCAGATTGGATTCTTATTTGTATTGTATTCAGTGACACGGCTGAACATGGAGGCATAAATTATGCCTAGATATATTATTTATATCAGTATACAATGATCCAGTGTTTCCCCTCTCACTATTTAATAGAAGTCCATGACAATCACCTTCACTCCCTCTGCAATCGTTAGTTTTTCATCTTTTTGTGTGACTAAAACAATGGCGACACCAATTTCCTTCTAATAAGATACAAGGCTGGAAGTACAAAGGTAGGAAAATTTGGCTATTTTCCAAGAGGATTTTTCAAAAGCAGATGACATTCAATGCGCTATATGATTTTTTTTAAAGTTTAATTAAAAAATATTAATTACGCTTAGCCAAGTTTAACACAAGGTTTTTTTTCTAGCTAATCACATCCAAAGTAGAAAATGTTGCCCGAAGGTCCCCCTTGAAGATGATAGCTTTCATTTTTTATGTTTTTAAAACTCAATTAGAGTAAGAAACGATTGAAAAATGTTGCTCGGTGTTATTTATTCCTGTTTTAGTCCTTTTGCGTTGAACTTCGCATTAAAATTTAGGACGATTTGCTATAACCATTATGAAATTTACTTATATTCACAGTCGAAGAATTAAATGTTTCTTAAATTGAACTCGTGTATAGCTTGTGTAAAATTTTAGAACTGAGTAAATTTAGAAAGAAATACAGTAGTGACTATATCAACACCGTTACCAAAAAGTACATAAATATCAACTTTAACCAGACTGAGTGTAATAGGGGTTTTTGGGTCATTTTAGCTCTGTGGCTAAGCGAGAGGTGCCCTCGGCTGCTACCTACCGGGATCTTTTACATCGAGTGGACCAGATCGTCTTCACAGGAACATAGTGTTTATCGTGATTGCAGATCTTGACTTACTCTCTTACAGGCAGAACTCAAGAGCTGGGGCAACACCTACACCACCCATCTCAACAAAATTCGCACCGCCCAAAACAAATGTGTAAAAAATATATTCTTTGCTCATAAAAGAGAAAATGCCACTTTTTAGTTTAATCTACTGGGAATTCTAACCATTGACAATGCATTCAAACTCAAGGCTGCCATTTTCACGTTCAAAATAATAAATGATCAAATATGTCCTGTTTTTGCCAACTCTATTTCCAGAGCATCCTCTCGGCACTCGTACGATACCCAATTTTCATCTCGACAAAAGTTTAGCAGACCAAAAATACGTACTATCTACGGTAAACACACTTTTCAATTCGCAGCATCACAAATATGGGAAACAATAGACTGTAACATTAAGCAATCAAACTCCACTTCTTCGTTTAAAACCAAATACAGGAAAAATTTGCTTATAAACCAAAAGTAATGTAGAGTTCTTCACCGTCATCCGTTCGCTAAACACGCTCTTTTTCTTTCTCTTTTTCAAACCTTTCCAAATAATTTTCTCTTCCACCCAAATAATTTTCTCTTCCATCGTAAGCAGTGCGCAACTCGAAAGCAGCATGCTCCTTTTGGCACTGCTCACACTAAACCAAACAAATTTATCCTAATTCTTTTTAATCCTCCTTTGTAATATACATGTTTAATGTTTTTTATGTATTGTACTGAATCTCGTTGTACGTGTGAAAATAAAAATTGGATTGAATTGAATTTACTGAAGAACATTTGTCATATAAGACCCGTAGCCAATAGTATTTCGACAACTCAATTTCTCATGCATACATGAGCTTAACAAATGGAGGAAACTGAAGCTCATTTCTTATTCGAAAGAACAGCAGATGTTCAACACCTATGTGTTTTACTTGACGGTTACAAAGGCTCCGATATTTCGTAACTGAGTGAAAATTTCACATGCATAAGCTTAACAAATGGAGGAAATTCTTAAAAAATTACTTTTCGCGCCTTTACAAACTGAAGCTCATTTCTTATTCGAAAGAACAGCAGATGTTCAACACCTCTGTGTTTTACTTGACGATTACAAAGGCTCCGATATTTGGTAAACTGAGTGAAATCTATTTTTACTGAAGAATGTCCCGTAACATGAGTTCATATTTTTCTTCCCGGTTGTTTAAGTGAGAACTCCTATTGATAAATCAGATCAGTATTGATTTCATCTATCGGCAATTGCGGGAAAATATCTCAAAGTATAATTATTAATACAGCTATTGCGAAATGGATATTAGTTTGTATGTAATAAACTTTGCAGAGGCGCGGTGCGCGTTGGACTTTCCAGCGCAAGATGGTGCGTAGGCCCAACTATAAACTGCTGAGTGTAAGCCTGCCATTGCCTAGCATACCATGCATGGAAGAGTAGTCACACACCCAGTACCTTTATGCTACAAAGGCTAAGAAAATACCGGCCGTAGCCTGCATCCCGCGTGGGACTTTCTTGAAGTGACAATAGCTTATGTAAATGACGTCATGTTGTTGATCTAAGTGACAATAGCATGATAAACGTTGGAGGTAGAAAGATTACTATCAACAACACACTTCCAAAAGACGCCGACGTTTTTTGAGACCAGATGTCAGTATATACTCCTAGGTATGTTTTTTTTTTTCTTTTTTACATAAAACCTTATAATTTAATGGTATCTGTCTTTGGTAGTCAAGCCTTGTATCGTGTGAAACATTTAAACGTTTGAGGTTCATTTGTTTTAAATTTTACCACCTACTCCAATACACTGGTACATATTCGATAGATATATTGTAGGCGGCGTTGTACAGAACAAACATATTTCTTTAAACGTTCTCATCCTCAAGTCTAAAGACACTGCATGTGATGAGTTCGCTTGGGGCTGACCTAACAATGACAACAAGAAATTTAGCAAAATGGGAGATGGAGGATGTAGTTTTTCTGTGTGTGTGTGATAATCCAAAATGTGAAATACGTTTTACAGTCACAAGCCTTCAAATTTAATAAGCAATTTTATACAATGTTTCTTTTAAATGTTATGAGTTTAGAAGATTATTCACATAATATAGCCATTGGTTAGCTGACATCAAAACTGACGGCTGATGAAAATGAAATACTGGCTCAAAATACTGATTTTGGAATGCATTATTTTAATACTAAGCAGTCCCTTTAACAAATATTTATTCATTTAACGCCATTAATTTTTAATTAAACGTCAGGTACTCAACACGCATGGAGCAATTTCAACTTAAATACAAACAAAAAAAGTCCCAAAATCTTATGGCCTAAAAAGCAGCATTAAACCGAATACGAATACATCCAGCTAAACTTCTAGCGATTGGTTGTGCAGAGTTCAAGAAAGTACTCTTAAAAGAAAATGAGACCGAGAAAAAAAAACTATACAGCTTGTAACTTTCTTGGGCTCTTCGCTCCAAGAGGAGCATAGCCTATCGATAATGTCTTAATACCACACTATAGAACTTCAGTTGATGTTTATCGAATTGTCAGCGGATACTATCATCAATCCGCCGGCCCCGTCGGGAGCTATCAGCTGACCCATACAAATTAAGTGGCTACAAAAAGCTCAACGCGATCACGTGATTTAAAATATTACCTTACCTTGTTATCAACCGAATTAGTCTCAGCGTTGGTTTCAGTGTGTAATTAAGCCAGCAAATTCAAAACATGACCTTGTAAACGTGCAAGCATCCATGCTCTGAAGTTTAAATGACACCAGTGTGCATTTTCTGTCAATACGACGATTTGTTATTCAGTTTCTTGAGCTTGCACGTTTATTTCTGATCAAACGTCGAATTCTCAAATTATTCCATCGTATGCAAGCAACAACACTTCACTCGTAATATTCCGTACATTTTACAGTGTCTCGTCTCGCAATCTCAGTTAAATTTTGTAGATTGGGTATCAAAATATCGTTTCCGGAATTTAACTGTATTTCTGATCAGTGAATATATTAGCCTAAAGTTTACACAGTCTCGGTCTCGGATTTTGAAACTCGATTCCCGGCAAGTGTGGATTCACCATTCAACACCCTCTATATTCAGCATTTGTTTGGAACACTCGACATTATTGTTTTAATTTTGTCCTACTACGCTATTAACTCCGGGAATCAATCAATAAAAACAGTCATTTTCGATAATTTAAGCGCTGTTTTCATTGCCCTCAGCTTGACCTTCAAACCTCTTTACTAATGATAACAGCAGTTTCGCCTGCAAAGATCCGCCAAACTTTATGTGTACCTTAATATTCGTGTTTCCCAGTTATTCTGTTTTTTCTGATGTAAGAACCTGTCAAAATGATGATATTTGTGCCAATATCTCATCCCGTTCAGTCATTGTTTTCTTTGGAAAAGTACCAACCTGTCGTTTTCGCCAAAATTATTCGAAATTCAAAATTAATACCAGTGAAATTTAGCTCGAATAACATAGCTAAAAACAGCAAAAGAAGGGCTAAGTAGTATGGTAAGTTTTGAAATCTGTCAAATATTTATGACAATTCGGCTAGAATGAAGAAATTTTTAGACATTAGAGAGATTTAGAACCGCGTTTACGGCAAACGTCAATCGTGAGATTCGCGTTTATGTTTTCTTGAAAAAAATTAGTACACAGATGAGAATAGTGCAAAATAATTCTGCCCTTTGATGCTTACGCAAAATTACTCGATTTTACTGAGAAAATGAAAAACAGCGCGCGGCAAATTTAGGGTAAACAGGGTCACGTAGTCATTTTTGCCGTTTCCCATAAACGTAATTCAAAATCTCTATTATTTTTCGAGTAATTACTTTTTCATCCGTGGCTTGAGTTCATGGAAACATAAAAATACCATCTAAATCAATCTGTTTTTTTTATCTGACCTTGTCTGGTATCACAAAGGAACTATCTAGAAGCTATAACCTTTTAGCTTGTTTTAAAACAACGATATTTTAATATTGTGTTCATGGGCCAATACCATACATTTAAAACAAACATGAGAGGCAGCTTGTGCCCACAGTTCAATCTGCCCCTTGGAGCTTTGACGTGGGAAATCCACATAGGCTTTTACATTTAATTTACTCCTTTACTTTGAAAAAATATTTCAATGGCGTAGTCCTAGGACATTCCTTATTCGATGAGTAACACTAAACAAGCTTGAAGTGTTTGACACACAATATGCCCCTGGGGAGCGCTTACGCGGACACCCAGCGTAGGTGTTTATCTAAGTCATTTTGAGTGAACTTTCTTTGGACACAGTGTTCTTTGAAATCGCCTTTAAAAAGCAAAACATTTTAAAATGCCACATCTGTTTATAAATTTAAGACTTACGTGGTTTCCAGTAATTATATGACGAATTCAACGATCATTATCAAAATAATTACAATTCTTAGAGCACCTCTGAAATAATTTCTACTCGTTCTATTCAGCGCCGTTATTATATAAGATTTCCAGTTTCATTAAATACATATGGAGTACATGTTATCAATTCTCTACTTTTCTTTTCAAAAAATTTTGAATTCTCTGTCATATTGCGACTCCACGCGAACGAATATGAATTAATTTAAAGACAAAACTATACTGTGACGTACACAGCAGCTGTAGCGATGTCATTTAAACAACACTTTGAAGTTCATGCCGGAAAATTGCTTTGCAAATAGGTCAAACAAAAGGCGGCTATTTCATGATTTGTTAGATCTCGCGTTAACCTCGCTCAATTAGAAACCTGGTGAGATCTCAGTAAAAATGAGAATAAACAGGAAAAATTAATCTTAAAGTCATATTTAAACATGTGAGATCATAACAGTGTAAAAAAAAGTTCTATCATATTGGAAGGAATCGCGTGAGAAGCTGAGGTGATACCTTGCTAAACGGTCGACGACGGTGTGAGTATACTGCCATTAGTGAAATGCTAAAGTTAGAGTGCTATTCACCTTTTTCTAAGTATTAATAAATATGCTTCTCTTACTTACAAATATCATCATCTATTTTCTATTAAGCGTTTTTTTATTTGCGTCTTAACGACAGTATTTGATGTTCGCGGACATACAACTTGGCGGCTTTCGTGAAGCGAAAATGTTTTTGGATTGCCGAACAGACACATTTTACATCCTTCTGCGTTATTGTGTGTGTACGCGGAAATAAGAAAAAAAATTACGAAATAATATTTCATGAAATTCGTTTCCTCGTATTTTCGTTTCCCTCCCTTTAAGGAAAACTTGTCGTGTTTTCAGGGAAATAACCGACGAACCGCGCTTGAGGACCATAACAAGAGAGGATTCTCTTTTGACCTTAACTGTTGTCATGATCTGTGACTGGAGAGACAAAAAAAAAACGGTAAATAATGTGAACCAGAAAATCTTGACCAAAAATATCAATTAACACGTGATAATGTCATATGAGAAAAATCTAACTTGTTGACTAATGAGCAAGAAATAAGGAAAAAAAGAGATGTCGAAGTTAAGCGGTAACAGACAATAAGTATTTGATCCGAATCTCCAAAATTTCGCAATAATTTTGATGAATACTTTAACTGATTTTAATAATGAATATTTGAAACTTCGATGCGAAATCCCAGTTCATTTGCTATGAAAATTTCTACAATCACTAAAATAATGTATAGTATAAAGTCTAATTCTTCATTCAGACAATGTTGTTTGACCGTAAAGAGAACGGAACTCGAATCCACGTCCTTTGCGAAGCCGCACTTGACTCGGCAAGTGGCCTGGATGGTAAACTCTGATACATGTGAATCATGATACATCATGCGTGTGTACTGCGGATAAAATAATGAAAGAGCGAGAAGATTTCTGCGGCTATGTAGAAGGTTAAACCTATAAATAATTATCGATGAAAATATATGCCAGTCCATTCCACCTGATCGATAAATTGTGGCTCTTCTCGGAGTAATATTTGATCTTTTGATTCATTATTTATTATCTTTTAATATGAATTTTCAAGTTACAACTTCCTTATCACTTGAGTCTTTTTTTGTGGTTCCAATACTACGGGTTCTTACTTTTCTCGGTAGTGTAGTTCCTGGACGAGTTTTAAGAGGTATCCACCCCCGGTAACGTTCCTATCATCATCATCATCACTCTTGCTAGGTCTAGATACTTTTCCCTTATTTCCACTCTCTCTCTCTCTTTAAGTTAAGAATCTCTAGGGACGGTAGAATCATCACCATCATCATCATCATCATCATCATCATCATCATCATCATCATCATCATCATCATCATCATCATTATTATTATTATTATTATTATTATTATTATTATTATTATTATTAGGGGTTCGTTTTACAGTATTCGACGAACATTGTCAAACGAACCGGAATCTTGCTCCGCAGGTTTCATCAGTAACCGATAGTGGCCGTCTGTAAAAGTTCTGAAGCAGCCAACTATCGATGATGAATTATCGCAAATTCTTACTCTCATCGATTATCGATATTCAGTGACCATTAAAAAAGTTAGATGAATGTTTTCTGTGATTATCGATTGGTCATCAATTGACAGTTGTTAATCGATAACGACAGCCGTCTATTCATAGGCAGTTTTTACGATTATATATTTTGGGCGATCGAACAGGCCAGGAAATTTCAAGCAATCTCGGGTCCCGGATAAAATTGGTTTTAGAACGGTTTATTTTAAGAAGCAAGTATTATTAAGAGTAGGCTGTTCACCTTTCCTTATCATCTATATTCACATGTTCATATATACTGATGTTTCTTTTACATTGCTACAGGTGAGGGCCAGTAGGGCTTTGAAAGCGTTGGGCTGAAAATGTATTTCGAGTTCCTATTGTTTCTTGTGCTGGTCTCTTTTAGTGTTGGCAAACAAAACTGTTCAGGTAAGATATGAATGCAGTCTGGGTAAGAAAAATTTAAACTTGCTATTATCAATACGAACTGTAGACTAAATCACTGTAGTTCTTATCGCTCTCAGCTGTTAGCGGCGTTTGTGAGAATTCCCCAAACGGCATGACATACATCCGAAACAAAATTCTTTGAAATAGAAGAAGTGTACAAGAGTTCAAAGTAAACACTCCAAAAAACATGGACAATACAGTTATTTCTACAATCGCACTTGTAATGCAGACCCGTCGATGCCGCGAAGGGACAGGTCGTGCGTGAATAATTTGTGCATATCTTATGAGGCACTTTCTACATGCAATCATTGCTACTCTTAACCACTTTAATAACCATTTCCTTAGCTTCCACGAATTTAGCTTCATGATAAACCAACTTTCTGTTTTGAATGAACGCACAATTGCACTACATTTTGGGGCTTATTTATTCTGATATATAAACATATCTTGTTGCTAGGAAGAAAATAAAAAATAAAAAAATTTAGAAAAAATACAAATTTGTAAGGACATGTTTTTGCATGACTTCGCCATCTTTATCTAAAATTAAAAGTGAACAGAATAATGAGATACTCTCACTGGCATATAAATATATTTGTATCGGTTAGACGAAATAATTGCCTTTTGAAAGTTCGTTGTTATCATTAATTCTGTTATATTACCTTGTGTGCGAATTTGAATGTGTCAGTCGAAATGTTTTGTTGGTCGTTTTGGTTGTTATTGGACATAGTGACGTCGTAACGGAAAATGAAAAGCCGCGTAGGCGACACTCAATACGACGAATAATAATTTAAAACTCACAAGGGGATTGACCTCCTTCCTTTATAAATCGTTGATTTAGATTTGTTGCTTCTTCTAATTTGCTACGTAATTGACATACTGACTGGAAGAAACCCTACGAGCAGAGTTCCCTTCGATCTTCCTGTTAGATCGAGGCGTGGTAGCTGATGAAGGAACTGACTGACTGACCGACTAACTTTCCTGGTGATAATGTATCAGCAAACCAATAAGCCGACAGACAGTCTGACTCTCTAGTGGGTTGACTAGATAACAGATGGACTCAGTAACGATTGGCATCTGCTGACTGATTAAATGATAGGTTGAAAACCTAACTGGCTGGACACACGATTAGTTTGTTTTATGGCTGGCCCTTGGCCTTCTTGACTTTCTTGTATTTAAAAGAAAAGTGTTGTTTGAGTTGATGATGAGCCCGTAAAAAAACTTGGGTAATATTTTTAAAATATTCCCTCCTACAGAGGAATGTGACCAAGCTCTCGGTATGGAAAGGCAAACAATTAGAAACTCGCAGATATTTGGTGGATCGGAGTACAACAACGATCACTCCAAGTACGGATCTCAGAATGCGAGGTTACACAATCCTCTTGGATACCGAGCCGATCCGTCTGCCTCCGTACAATCGAACATGATAGGAATTCGTTTAGAAGAGGACATGGTGATTACAACAATAGCTACTCAGGGATATGGAGACCCTGGAGTTTCTGAATGGGTCACGAGCTTTAACGTATTTTACCAGAATTCATTTGGACACAATCATCCTGTTAAAAGAACTGATGGGAAAGCCTTGGTAAGAGTGAAAAGGAGAGCCTGTGTATTACGGAGGCGCACATGTTTTTTTTGCCTAAGAAAAGATAGAAAATCATTCAAATTTATTTTCATTTCTCTCAGGACTTTCTCGGAAACACAGATAGTAATTCTGTGAAACGGAATGATTTCCCTATTCCTGTAGTGGCGTCATCTGTGTATTTTTTGCCGCTTACAGTAAACAACAACGTTGGCCTGAGACTGGAGCTTTACGGTTGCAAAGGAGGTTTGTACCTTGTTAACATATAAACAGCTCCCAGATATAATATGATTGGTTCCATTCAAGAAGAAGTTCATGCACTGAAGTCTTTTCTTTCCGACTAGGAAATGGCTAGGTTATGACTAGCTGATTAATTATATCTGAAATAATGCGCAGTGCGTCACGCATTCCTTGTTTTAATTCCGTCAAGAAATCCCATACACTCCATTTAGTTGCACAATGTGACTTCTGCATCCTTTTAAAATGAACTCATGTAATAATTTTCTATGTTTTCAACTACTCCTTTCTATATGCCATCTCATTAAGCATTTCATTTGTAGCTCAAACTGAGCAAAGAATATTAATTGTATCATTATCAGCCATATTTGTATATTAGCATTGTTTTCTTTCTTCCCATCCCCTTCCTCTTCCTCCTCCTCCTCCTCCTCCTCCTCCTCCTCCTCCTCCTCCTCCTCCTCCTCCTTCCCCGTAGTTTGGTTCAATAGTCCTCCCACTCCTCCTCGCCCGCAATAAATTTCTTTCTCCTGCTCCAGAACCACTGACACCACAAATCTGTTGATGGTGATTGATTTTTATTCGAAATAAACTATTTACTTTTGTGGAAATTTCAACTGCATGAAGGCGTTAGTGCCACCTTGCACTTTATGGGCATGATAAAGGGTTCCCACATATTCAACGTGTCGTGAGATGTTTTAGTCTATACATGTAAACAGCCGATCGGCTAGTCTGGCCAGCATTTTTCTATTTTTAGCCACGACAAAACTAATATGACCTAACAAAAGTTCAAATGTAATGAAAATATCTGATTTTCAGGCCATTATTTTATTGTCTGGTTGATGCTGAGGGACACATTCTTCTCCTCGAAGTACACAGATCCTTCAAGCTACGAATATCAAGACGCTGTGACAGTTATCATTAATGAGGTAAGTTCATTGAATGACGTTCAACAACTTATTGAGTTATCGAGAGATTTTCTGACGTTATTCTCACAAGTTGTGTGAGATGGTAGATTTCGATTCCAAAAAGAATTGAAGATCGCGGTAACTACGAAGTGATTTGTTGAAGTTGGTACACCAGAAAGCAGAGATTCCGAATTGCTAGTCCTACTACTGTATCTAACATAGATTGCACTCCCTGCCAACAGGTTAATGGCGTTCTTGGAACAACGTGGGGATTTCTATATGCTCACACACGAGAACTAAGGTAAATTAAAGGGTGAAGCAACAAGTGAAAAGAAAATGTAACCAGTTTACTGCTAAAGTAATGATGGCATACTGACTCAATGGAAAAGAAATACCATGCAGTCTCTTCCTGTCCAGTGCTTAGATGGGAACAAAAACTTTGGTTATAATAATTATCGTCACCACCATCAACATCATCATCGTCTTCATTAATGTCTTTACCATTGCTATTGCTATATACAGTTACTTTTTATCGTTTACGTGTGTGAAAGGTCTTGATCCTTTAGAGCTTTTTCAGTTAGCGTTGTCGGATCAGAAAGCCTACGCGACAAGACCGCGAGGTGGTGTGGGTACTTAATAAATCTACCAAACTCAGCTAAGGCGCACCCCTACAGAATATAAATCTGTGCATGTTTATGACATTTACTCTCATTCTATCGCACTGGCAACCTTTAAATGATAGTCCAATTGCGAGAGACATAGCTAAACATACTATGTTTCAGTTTTGTTGCGTAAGGTTGTAGGCTAAACCTGACATTGTTAATTGAAATACCTGGGTATACAGCTGTTTCGTCAAAGGTTTTCGAAAAAAGCGTAAAAGCGTACGCGACGATGCCGAAAGGTGGTCTTGGAAATACCTAATAAATCTCAATAAACGCTCAGAATCCATATTTCCTGCCATCTCAAGTCTTCGCTGTACGGTCGAGGCATTATGGATTCTGAGCGTTTATTAAAATTTATTGGGTATTTCCCTTACTACCTTTCGGCATTGTCGCGTACGCTTTCACGCTTTTTTGTCGAAACAGCTGTATAGAACACATTTCATCCCCGATTGTCAACGGCGACTTTCATCTGGGCCTAGTTTCATCCCTATCTTCAGCACACTGTCTAGAGATATTATCTGGTCCCAGAATGAACTTGTCTCAGTTTTCAAAAAATTCGTAGGTTTACAGGGCAGACGTAGTGAGAACAATGTCATTAGCAGCCAACTCCCTGTTCATGGTTTTCGCAACTGTGAATACTTTTTAGTCCACAGAGATCCCCATCTTATTCTACATTGGTAACAGCTGTAGTGGAGATTTACTGTCTGAGATCCAGCGAACAGCATTTGTTGACCAAGCTGAAGTCCGCCATAGAAAAAGAAGGAACAATATTTGAGCCAGAGTATATGAAATCTCAGTATCCAAGTACGTTGCTTCAAAATCTTTAAACAAATATGAGAAGTTTATGATTAATCTACGTATTAATCTCCGTATTTAAGCTTTAAATATTCCTTTTACAATTTGGTACTGGCAAATGAAGAAAAAAGAGAAATGGATTCCAAAAGGATCTCGTCAAAAATCAGTAACATTTAAGATATAAAGAAGGGGCTTGGCATTCACTTTTCAGTTTAATTAGAAAAATTAAAAGTTGATAAAATAGCTTAATAATGACAGTTCACAGCTGGTTGGATGTAGATGTTTTGTGCTGTGTGCAAAGCGTGCTGCTTTAAGGCTGTAGCCCACGGGGTTTTCCTTGGCCAGTAGCTGTCAAAAGAGAACTATTGTCATATTTGTTTATAAACAACAGCTTCCGTTTTCTCTGTAGAAATATGGATAAAATTGACGTTCGTATCAAACTGATGTGTCAGCAATGAGATGGATGAGATGTCATGGAAATTGTAGTTGTTTCCTTAGGTTATTCAAAACCAAAGTGTTATCCACACAGCGACTCATAGAATATGATGAAAGTTTTTTTCTCTTTCAAATATCTTAACATTAGTAATTTTTTGTTTAAATTCTGTCGTAACAACGTTAGTAAATCTAGTTCGTAAAGTCCATGCTTAGAAGAAGGACGCTTAAGAAGCTGTTCAAAATCTGTTGCCAAAAAAACATTGAAGGACTCTTCCTTCGGAACAGTTTTGACTAAGAATCTAATTTTCTTCCTTTGAGTGTATTCACCTTACTTAAATATGACGGACAACTTAACTTAAGATGGTTAGCGGAATCATGTTTCTCTTCAATACGCCCCTGAAAGATTTTTACTTTTTACAGAACGATGTGGCTGTTCTCCGCCAAAGGTTGACTTGAGACTTAGTAAGACATTAAAAAACGCTGAGGAAGTTTGGGTTTCAAACTTCACCAACAGACTTATTCATGTAGAACGCTCGTGTCCACCTACGGAAAATGTATTTTACGAGTGGAGGCTGTCAAGAATAGACGAAGACACAGGGTATTTTGGCCCCTTCCAAGACTTTGGGAGGCTGGACAAATTGGTGCTGCCGTTAAAAATGGTCGGAGTTGGCTACGTTTATATTCAATGCGTGGTTGAAATAAGAGGTGATGCTGCATCGATGTCCTTTGACTATGGCTTCTTAAGAGTTATTCGCCCTCCGCTTGTGGCAAAAATTACTGACATAACTCAAGTGTCTGAATCGAGGAGTAAAATAAAACTGAGCGCAAAGCAGTCTTTTGATGCTGAACTCAAGTCTAACAGGTCTCAAGGATTGCATTTTACGTGGTTTTGTAGACTTGAGGGTGAAACATTCTCGGCGTATTCAACTGGCCAAGTGGTTGACGTTGCACTCGGTAGAAACAAGAGCCACGGTGGATGTTTTGGGTTTGGACCTGGAATTCTATCATCTAGGGATAAAGTGTTAGAATTGAACAGAGAGGAAATGGTTAAAACTAAGAAATATATCCTCAAGCTTGTTTTGAACAAAGGCGCGAGAAATGCCAGCGCTGAGTATGAGTTTTATGTCGTGCCACAAGTTTCGATCTCTGTAAAGTAAGTATATATCGACTTGTTTTAAGTGGCCGAATTCGACTAATAAATGTAATAAAATTCTGCCGAGCTGTAGGGTTGAAATCATCGAAAAAAGTCAACAACGGCCATGCTCCAATGCTTTTGCAGGAAATACCATAGTCGTCATAATAATTGGGACGTAAAAAATAACAATAATAACATAAAAGAAATAAAAACACTTTCAACCATGATAAAACCTAATCGGCCGCCACATATTATCACGAATGCAGTTTTCTTATTCATTCCATAGACGTATTTCACCTTGCCCTTTGACGCGAGAGGCCGATAATTCTGTCCGATGAATTGAATGAAAAATACAGTACAAAGGATGCTTTTAACGTATTTTAAGAAAGCGTTGGGTAGTTTAGAGCAATAAGTTTGAACTTTTATTGAATTTATTAGCGTTTTTTCGGTTTGGTTACCCCAGCCTTTAAAGGTTTGCACATCAGATTAAAATCCATCTCTTCTTATCACCTGTCTTGTAAAGTCACACGTATGTTGTCGCTCTGTTTCATTGTAAGAAATTAAGCTATAAGACTATCTGGTTATCATCATCATATACGAATGTATTAAACCTGCATGACTCTACTGTTCTCTATAGGTGCCTCTCAAATTGTGGAAAAAAGGTCAGTCGGCAAGATGGATTGCATCTTGAGGTTTATTGTCGAGGAAAACAATGTAGAAGAGTATCTAATTACACGTGGACCTTACATTTACTAAACAAAACTGCCAACATCTTATTTGTTGGGGAAGTTTACAACATTACAATCTCTTCCCAAATGGACAACAAACGTGTGACGATTCATGACATCTTCAAATTGCAAGATGACACGAGTAGACGTATAAACTACGTAGTTAAAGTTACAGCTAAACTTGAAGACGAGTTGACGGCTGAAGCAAACTTTTCTTTTATTGTCAACTCACCTCCTAAACGTTTGAGTTCCAAAGCTAGTTGTGATGTAACACCAAGGGAAGGCGAAGCTATTTCAACAAATTTTTTGATCATGTGTTGGGGCTGGTATGACGTGGATCATCCCCTGACGTACGACTTCAGATATCGGAATGAGTATGGCATCGTTATAATCCAAACTGGAAATTTGTATAATGTGAGTACAAAACTTCCGATTGGCGATCCTCTTAAGGATTACGCCTTGGTCTTGGAGGCGCTGGTTGGAGACTCGTTTAAGGATTTTACAACCACAAAGTTGTCAGTTAAGGTAAATAAAATAGCAAATTTCATTAAATCTTACCTTCAAAACTCTGCACCAGTTTACGTTGGATCAGGAAAAGGTCTAATCAGCCAAAATGTAAATAACTGATAATTACATAAGAAAATAAATTAGTTGCACTTTCAAGAAGTTAGAAAACTTGCTAAAGTAATTATTATTATTATTATTCTTATTATTATTATTATGAAGCGTTTTTCTTTTTCTTCCGATACCGATATTTTTAATCACCTTTCTGTATTTGTTGTTTGTTTTTCTACTAATAAAGTTAAAAAAATTATTATCATTATTATTATTATTATTATTATTATTATTATTATTATTATTATTATTATTATGATACTTGTAAAAACTTATGTATGCCATAAGATTATACATAGACTGGGGCGTTAAACGTGGCCCAAACTACGTGTAGGAATAGCGAATCTCTCTAGACTTTGTACAAAATATATAATAAAAGCTAAATGAATTATAATTTTTATTAGTATTATTATAATATTAATATTATATTATTATTATTATTATTATTATTATTATTATTATTATTATTATTATTACTATTATTATTATTACTACTGTGCCTTGGACAAATGCCAACTCCAAATGGTCTGTTGACGACTCTTGTATACTCTTTGTCTAGGTACGCCCACCAAAGCATTCTGATTTTAACGATGAATTCGTTGGTCAGCAACTTGGCGTCATTCGTGATTACGTAAAAGCTGAAGATTCTGACCGGGCGACCGAACTGGGGTTTATGTTAATGTCAACAGCGAAGAGCTTCGATGATGAAACATTTGACAGAAAGGCAGTAAGTGTCTATTAATTATCTATCTATCATTACTTATTTATTTGATGTTAATGGAGGGATTGAATATTAATAGCTGTATCGTCAGAGAGGGGAAACAGGAAATGGGTCAATTGCCCAAAATATTTTTGTCTTGGATTTGAATGCGAGAATCAATGTTTGGGACAGCCGTTTCGACTTTCCCCCTTTTCGACGTTCGTTTGCAAAATCGAAGAGCAGAATTGCACCGAAAAACAAAAGAACACAAAAAGGGTAAAACAGGAAGTGAAGACTCAAATATCACTAATTCGTTCGGCGAACCAAGCAAATTTTCTGACAAACAACTTTGTTAACTCCATGAAACACCTTAGTTGACTACGGATTTTCAGGTGAAGCAGTGCAAATCCTAAATCTGTAGCATTATCGCTTTTCTGTATTTATGATAGGGGGTCATCTTGAAAGACATGGCAGGTCTTAAAGTCAAGAGCGCCGTTCACGTGACAAAAGTCGCTGCTATGGTTATCTGGGCAACAGAAAACAAAAGCACAGTGTCAGTGATGTCCCAAGTAAGTTATATGCTCTTTCTACCTCTCTATCTGTCTGTCTGCCTGGTTGGCTGTCTATCTAGCTATCTATTTTCTTATTTGTTTCCTTAACAGGAAAGTGCTGAGACTCTTCTAGTCGAGGCTACAAACTTCATGGCTTCCCAATTCCCCTTGAACAGTACCTACGATGAAAAGCTTGCACAGAATGTCAGCTCGGTTGTTCTCAACAGCATTGGAAGTCTGCTGAAGGTGTCTTCAGGAGATGCGAGACTGGAGACCAAAGACAAGTCTAGACGTGCATTCGTGAGTGGAACTTTAACATTTTTTCAGTTCTGATTGAAAAACCACCCATGGGGCATATGGAGGAATGCATGACGGATTTTAATGCTCATGTCAATCATCAACACGGACTGTCATTCTTTCTCTTAAGTTTTGACTAAGTGGTATATGCATGAGGCCTCCGTAAGACGTCAACTTCCTTTTTTTGAATAGGACCATTTTTACTGACACAACCAACACCCACTTTATCGAACTGCGCCAACATTGCCACCCCTCAATCCCGTCCCTCTTTGGACGCTGACTCTCTGGTCAGCGGTTACCCAACCCTTCCAAGACCTAATGTTGAGTCTCCAAATACATGTAGGCGTAACAAAGTCTTCCCACACCCAGGAAATTAGACGCCTCTTACAACTTTTTCAAATCTTGGGAGGTGACCCCAAGGACATGTAACGCCACCTGTCTAGCGGTTTCCACTTCCTTCAAGGCCCAGTTCTTCTTGCACAATTGGTGGTCTCGGGAAAGTTCAAGAAGAGCATCTCTGAGTCCTTGAAAGTTGCTTAATAAGAAAGATAGCCTTTACTAAGAACATATTCAGACTCTGGGGCTTCAAAAACATAAATTAACCTTCTCAGTTTTTTTTTTGAAGTTTTAATTCGTTGAAATCCAACGTCTGTTTTCCACTATAAGTTATTATTTAGTATGCAACACTTACACACATATAATACAAGTTTTTTCAAGCAGAAGGTTTTAATATTGTTCGTTCAGACATAGGAACTGTTCTGATAGCCTAGCCTATCTGCAGATATTAAAGTTAAGCAGTAAACACAATGTTACCTTTTATGACAGAAACTATATAATTGCACCTCCTATATTAAATGATTGTTCAGCGTACACTGTAGTTCATACTTCCTCATCTCTCATGCCGCAGGGTAGAAGGGTTAGCTTAAAGATGGTTGAATTAGCCAGAAAAGTCGGTGAGTCCCTATCATCCATCCGTCAAAAGGACACAGTAGTTAAGTCTAACTTTATGGATATTGTGATCTACAAAGAAAAACCAGAAGATTTTGGAGGACAAATGGTCAGCGAGGGAAGTACCAGTGTCTTAATACCTGATTCCACCAAGGCAATCCTTCCGAACACTAACGAGAGTCTTTCCTTACAGGTAAGCAAAGAAATTGGTTTTCCGATGTAGACCTGTTGATGTTTGAACTAAAACAGAGCGCCCGTGTTTTAGTTTGAAGGAAAATCAAATTAATGCAAGAATTGGCAAGGCAAAAGCATTTTTATCATAAACCTCTCCCTTAGAGCGTGACAGTAAAACCTATCTCTTTGTTTTAAACACTTTTGTCACATGTCATGCCACAAACCTAAAACGTAGTTTTTCCTACGGTGGAGCTTGTCTCTGGAACAGTCTCCCCAGAGAAGCTAGAGCAGCTAACTCCTTAAAGTTTCTTTATAAAACATATTAATAAATGATTCTGCACATCGGACTCCCACATGGCAAATATGTAAACCAGTCAATAGAGAATGTAAATTCCGTATTTTTATTTAGTCTGATGATCGCTTAGTGCGTGAAACTCGAGTAACTGTGGTACACTTTCTATCTTAAATTTATATTTATATTTTGCTCTGCATGTTATTGCATCGAGCACTCCTGCGACAAAGTGAAGCCATCATTGTATTATTTCTTTGTTTATTTTTATTTAGCTATATTTTCATCGTGCCTAAGTAAATTTTTGTATTGTATTGTAATCCTTAAAACACCCTTCTTTCAAATTTTAAGATTTTCGTCCCATAAAATTAAACCGACAAAAGCAATATTGGAAAATGTATGAGGGATGCAAAATATACCAGACCAGGATTCATTAGTGCAGAACAGGGAGGGAGTCGTTTAATAAAGAAAACGGTAATATGAATTAATCTCATCTCCTACATACTGAGGAATTTGACTCACTTAATTTTCTTCTGGGTTTGGATTTCAGCTGATAGCGTTTAAAGCTAATCCGTACACATGGGATGCAACCTCATCAGTTATCCGTTCCAAGGTAATTGATATCACTTTGAGAACCAGCAGAGGTGAGGTGATTGAGATTGTAAACCTCACAAAGCCAATAGTAATACAGATACCAAACACATTAAAAAAAGAGCATTCGACATCCACGAAACAGCCTCGTCACTTATTTTTACAGCCAGGAGCCATCCAGTACCACAAACTCAGAATACCATCAAGGGCTTACCTTGTGTCTCTGAAAATCGCCACCATGGACGGACGGCGCTTGGCCGTTTATTTTGGGCGGGGATTCCAACCAAATACTACCAACTACACATCGATGGCCTTGCTGCCAGATTTTTCGTTCTGTCAGTTAAATAATAAATCTGAAAGTTTACACAGCTGCACCGTTGACCCCCATACAATCAAACTTACCAGCAACAACTCAGGTCCTTACTATGTCGGTATCAGATTAGTTGATACTAAAGACGCCCCAGTTGCTAGGTTACGAAGATCTTGCTCTGACACTAAGAAACGAAGAAAGAGATCTTGCGTGGAAGTCAAGGATCCCCCAACCACTCCTCCCCCAACTGCCATGACTGTCACTCCGCAGTATGACGCGCGCGTGGACGTTAACTATACGTTTTCAGTGACCATGGGAACGTGTCTCTATTGGTCAGAGGAAGAAGACAAATGGTCTAGTAGAGGATGCAAGGTAAATTCTACAAGAATTTAGTATATAAATTTGATGTTTGATGATTTTGATATTGACCCTCGTCGTATTGAGTGTCCAAATTTGACTGAATAATTGGGACAGTGGCCCCAGTGAGACAATCCTTCTCACCCCTTACAACGCTGTCAATCAGAACTGTTAATAAAAAGTTCTATCTACAACTGTTGAAGTGTGAAGTTGAATAGATCATGGGAATCAGGTTAATACGCGATCTACAGCAAAGATGTTGATGTTGGTTTACAAAAAACGCCAATACAGATAAAAAAGATTCCGCTTGTGTCACACGCCTAATTGGCTAGGATTGTAGCCCGCTTTGGTCTACTTTCATATTGGTTTGCCTATGAGTGGAAACAGCATAGAAGACAAACGCAAACATCCAGAACTGACTAGAAAAATTTACCATTTCATTTAAAAGGAAATTTCACAGTGCCCCAAGAATTGGAAATTACAAAAATGGTGATAGAAATTGAAAAAAAAACTTCTATATGGTAAGGGGATGATGTAACTATTTTTTTTTTTTTTTATCTCAATTCCTTTTTTTTAGCTTGGGCCCGAGTCTGTTCCCGGAAGAGTCCATTGTCTTTGTAACCATCTTACGTCATTTGGTGGAGACTTCTTTGTGGCCCCAAATCCAATTGACTTTGAAAAAGTTTGGGCAGAATTTGGCAGTTTTGGGGAGACTGGAAACTATGTTGTACTAGCTTCTGTCTGCAGTATGATGGCGATTTATCTTGTGGGTTTGATGTTTGCTCGACGCACAGATAAAAATGACGAGCTCAAGGTAAGTCTTCATTTCCCGGGGATTTCAAATCGCCTTTTTCCCATTCCCCTCGCGGCTTCGCGGCTTGTTTGCCCAACTTTCACCTTCTTCCAACATCCCGCCAGCTATGCAGGTTACCCATTCCGAAAACGCTTGAACCGCGGACAATGTGGGCAAATAGGAATCTTAATCGTTGAGATTATAAGCCTGAAAGACGAGGAAAAGGAGTTACACAAAAACAAAGAAAATACGTTCGTTTCCATAGCACCATATAAATTAATAGACATATAAACAATTACAAATAATAAAAACAACGAATTCCAGAAATGTTTACTGCCTAACAGCATTTTTCTCAAGAAACATTTTTACTGACATCGCTATTTTTAGGTCGTTCCAGAGTTTGGCCTCTCGGACAGCCAGAGCGAAGGGTCTACCTATTCTATTTCTATACAAACTGGCGCCTGGAGGAATTCAGGCAGTACTGCCAACATAGGGATGGTACTATATGGCGAAGATGATATCTCAAAACCCATCATATTTGCGAATAACAACCTACGGAAGATTTTCTTTGCTCGAGGCAGTGTGAACTCGTTTAAAGTGACCCTAGAGAAATCATTAGGAGTCTTATTTAAGTTAAATGTGTGGCATGACAACTCTGGGGATAGCCCGTCATGGTTTCTTCTTGAGATCGCCGTGGAGGATATGCAGACAAACGAAAAGTGGCATTTTATTGCAAATCGATGGCTTGCTGTGGAAAAAGGTGACGGAAAAATAGAAATTGAGTTGAAAACTGCATCTAACGACGATCGGCTAGAGTTTACGAATGTGCTTCACTCACGGACACAGAAAGCTTTCGGTGATTCACACCTTTGGGTTTCACTCTTTACCAAGGCTCCGCACAATCAATTTACGCGGTGTCAGAGACTTTCGTGCTGCATGTCGATCATTTTCTGTGCTATGGTAACAGGCGCCATGTTTTATCGTTTTGGTGTCAAAGCTACCGATGTATTTCACATTGGGCCGCTGACAATGAGTTGGACAGAGATCAAGATAGGAATTCAGAGTGGCCTCGTTGCGGTACCAGTGAATTTGCTGATTGTAACCATCTTTAATAACATTAAACAAACTGGAGACCAGCCATCATCTGCAGGATGTCTCCCGCATTTCTTTATTTATATTGGTTGGGGACTGTGTCTCTCTGTCATGTTTACCAGTGCTGTATTTACCGTATTTTACAGCTTATCTTGGGGAGCGGAAACCTCCAATCAATGGCTCGTAGCAATGACTTTTTCACTCTTCGAAGACATATTCCTTATTCAACCCATCAAGGTATTGTTTATGGTGTGTATCTTGTCAATTATCATAAGAAAACCACTGGATATTGACGAAATTCACAGATCGCAATTATTCGTTCCAGAAAATCCTACTGAGGGTAAGGAAAATAGCGAAAGAGAAGCAAGAATTCTAGAAATTGAAGAGCTGGAAAATGCGCGTCGTCAACGCAAGAAAGAACTGAAGGCGATCCGTGTCCTG
>NW_028145484.1:6340000-6392500 GCF_977016875.1 Pavona decussata | reverse complement strand
GAAGGTCAACGGAACATAAACGATTTCTTGACGAGAATCTCCAGTTCAAAGCAGGCTTTAAAAATGGTTGCTGAAAGAATTTTTGGTCATTAAGGACAACAAAGAAATATTTGACACCTTGCACACGGCAGCTTATGGGGCGGATGGCAATTTTTTCGGCCGATGGTTGTCCTGACGGACTTTGAAGAATTGAACTCAGTTTAACGGCTGCGGTGTATTACAGTGATTTCGCACAACAAATCACCGAAAATGCGGCTGTATCCGACTGAAACTATAATTTGATATATTTTGAAATATCCAATTCTCGATATTTCACGAGGTAAGTGGAATTTATCATTAGTTTCTTAGTAAATCGTTATTTTCATGTTGTTATGCTAATTACGAAGGCGGTGTTTGTTGACAAAAGTACAGTTAAAACTTCTTCTTCTATAATTTTCTCTTTTTAACTGCCCAAAAATTTTATTGCATATTCTTACAGACGAGACATTGCTCTTTAACCAGGATGCTGTTTTAGGATGCCAACTGATGTATCTTTAGCGATATTTTCCTTTAAAGTCGGCCATTTTTTGGCACTTGAAGAGTAGTTCAATAGGGAAGAAATTAAAAATTTTGTAAAAAAATCAGATTTCGATCAAATTCCCAAAAAAGCTTCTCAACACAACAACAAACATTTGCTTGTCTCGAATAATGAGATTTTGTTCGGATTTGTAACGCTTTCTTTGTAAGGCAAATTCTTAAAAGTGTGGCGTAAAATGGCCGCTGAAAGCCCTATCAGAGCGGTAAAACCAAGATGGTCGCACTACAGCTAAAATACGAATCGAACTGAGCTGAAAGTTATATTTATGTGAATCAATTATATAGACCATTCTTCTGAGAAAGTTTGAGGGATTTCATTTTTTCTCGTCCAAACGACGATAGTCGATATTTACAGAGGACGGCTCTTAAGTACCCTAATGTTTCTAAAAGCCCTAGGCGGTTCGTTCCACTACTGGATGGCATGGGAGGTTAATCGTTGCTGGCCCCCATGTTTTGAGTAATGTGAAACTAAGAAATGGTTCAATTATTTGTTGTGAGTTGTTCTTGTTGGTGATTATTGAACAGCTAGGTTAAAATTGACGTGATGTCGCCTCCCGTATATCTTTATTATTTGCCGCTGATACTCGTGTCAACCAAACCAACAAACTAGTAAAATATCCTGTTCATTTATCAGGTGAAAGGCACAGTGTCTTTTTGGAGCTGGATGAAACACACCTTTGTTCCCGGGATGTACGACACTAGCTGGTATAATGGTTTTCCTTTTGATTATGATGAAGGATTTATCAGTAACAGAGAAAATTTCTTGGTTGGAATGCCTAGACTGAGACAAGTAAGAATTCGTCAAGGTAAGCAAAGATAGTATTTAAAAAACTTGTATATTTTGAGGAATGGAACTTAGCTCTCGAGCAGTTTTTCTTTGATTTTGTTTGTTTTAGGCAACTTAAGGGGACTTGGTCATCTATTTTAGTAAAGTTTGAAAGTCACAAACAACTTGATCCCAGTGGTACTATTTTGACACTGAAACCATTTTTTTACGTTTTTTCGTCCCTTCAAAAGTTGGTACTTGAATTCGTTTTTTGACACAAAGTGCTATAGAAGAACTTTTGTCATGATTAAGAGTACTTAGTCATAACTTAAGAATACGTTTGACAAAATACCAGCAAATTTTTTATCGATAAAGTCCACTCCCTTTCAAGACAAAGTTTGTAAATCTAAGCTTGGTCTGTCCCTTGATAAAAGGGAAATCAGGCTTGATATATATGGCAAGGAACACAGAGGCACATGTTTTCTGTAACTTCCCGTTATAAATTTTGAGCTCTTTTCTTTACAGAAATGCCATGTGAAATAACACATACAGAGAGGAAAATTGGTATTCCACGATGCCTGCCTTTCTATAATAATGACCATCAAGACACCACCCCTTATAACAAGCCAGGCTGGATTCCTGTCCCTAACGTCACTTCTTTGCTAAGCAACATCACTGATCTGGATTCATTGTGCCCAAAACCATGGCAATATCTAACAGCAGATGAATTAAAAACGGATCCACTCCGAGGCAAGATGGCCACGTACAGCGGAGGAGGGTATGTAGCAAATCTTGGTTACAACTCGGAATCAGCACTGGACGTAATAGAAAGTTTGGAACAGGGACATTGGATTGATGACAAAACCGTCGCGGTTCTAGTCGAATGCACCGTCTTCGAGCCCTCCACATCTCTGTTTAGCATTTTGAATTATCTTTATGAGAGATACCCTACAGGGGGTATCATTACAAGTAGCAAAATAAAAACAATGACGGTATATCTACCACAGGGTTCTAATAGCTACCAGTTATTTTATCAAGCCTGTCAGGTTGTACTTACCTTGGTCATTGTTATATTTGCAATCATGGAGATCACCAAGGTGCTTCGCGGAGCGCGCGTGTACTTTAAACGTTTCTGGAGCTGGGTGGAAATAACTTTGATATCGTTTGCCTCTGCTGCAGTTGTAATAATGCTTTACAAAGATAAATACACTCGAAAATACGTGAAAAATGTCCGCACAAATCCCTTCGACAACTGGAGTGTGGATCAGATTGTGCGTTGGTCCGAGATTGAAGACTATCTCCTTGCTTTCGTTATGTTTATTGTTACGGTCAAATCCCTGCGGCTTATTCGGTTCAATCCTCACATCTATCAAATGCGGAAGACTCTAACAGACTCCATCACTCCTCTGTTTTCGTTCTCATCAGTGTTCTTTGTCATCATCTTGGCCTTTGCTTCGTTTGGATACATGGCTTTTGGCTCGTCGGTAATCGAATATTCGTCAATATCAGACGCTATCCGTTCATTACTTCAAATGCTAATTGGCGGAAAGTCGTCCTATTATCAACTCAAGGTTGCAACGGAAAGTTTCCTGGGTCCAATTTTCCTCTTTGTTTACTTGATAGCTGCAATGGCGCTTCTCCTTAATTTGTTTATTGCCATATTGAACAAGTCTTACACGGCATCAAGAGAAGAGTCAACCAAAGCTGTGGATGAAATGGATTATGTTGACATTTTTCTTTACGTATGGTCGTGTGCGAAATCTACACTGTATTATTTGTACAATTTTCACAAATTCTTGAGAGAAAGTTTTCGATGTGGAAACAGGAGACGGAAACCCCCGAGGAACCGTTATAAGACGAAAGGGATTGAAGCTGGAGGTTGCGCTCCGAGACTAGCCTCTATGGATAGTCTGCACGAAATCCAACACCCAAGGGCGTCTCTCGAACGAGCAGACGAAATGATCTCAGAAGTTATAATACATTTAACAAAGTTTAATGGTGATACTGTCCACGAGGACGAGGAAAACTCTGACATAGACCATGATACTGAAGACATCAACTCTTATGCCTCTCAACTCGAGTTAAACAGCGAGTGCAACAGTTTTCTTGAAGGAGGTTTACTACGTTCTTCAATTTCGTCCTTGAGTTTCAGTGAAAGTTTTCATTTGGATAACTTGTCAGTGGAAAGTAACATTTAGTCAACATACTGATACCCTTTCTCCCTTACTGTCAGCGGCCGAAAAGCTTCTGAGTCCAGGATACTGAAACAGGCTCGCTCCCAGTCTCTTGTTCCCTACGACTGGAAACAATTTGCAAACTAGGAATGATCACGTCCACAAACTTAATCAAGGAGATGCTCAAGTATTTTACAATATGATGGCTATACATTAGTAAATTTACAGTTAACACTGATTTTTTTTTTAAATTTAGTTCTAAATTGTTGACTTTTTTCGATGCCCTGTTAATCGTTACCATCGACAGGTGAGCACAAAACTTAATTATTCACAGGGTTCCTTTTGGAATTCATAACATACCTAGTTTTACTCGGTGTTTCTCTTTATTCTATTTAACTAAGTTGTTTACTGATTCTTTATAACACAAAACATGATCATGGGCAAAAAAAATGAACGCTAAATTAAAATTCGTCATTGACAGTAATTACGAATCAATGTATAAGGGACAGTCATTATTGAGGTTAGCTATTGATTGTTTATTAAGAGTACCTCATTTTCTAAGGAGGCGATTAACTTCTTTGCTGTTAATCATCTGTCGGGGTTAATTGTATATCGACGATAAATTGAATAGTTAAATATGTTTTTATTCTACGGAAATTACCGTCTTTCAAGACACGTCTTAACGGTACAGAGCTAAATCCCCCATTAGCTAACCGGCGAACAGTTTTTTTGGCTGCCATTCATCATCTTTCCCTTCGCATGAGTGCTGTCTTGATGACCTGTTCTCAGGTTTATACTTGGTCACCGGTGGTTACAAGAAATTAGTGTGACTCTTCATTATACTTTTAAAATAACAATAAACACATACACCAGAGGTCGCGAAAACTCAGTAACTCTATTGTTATTATCACTGTTCAAATGAAGATACTGCGTTACAATTAAAGCAAAATAAAACTCGCTTTGTTTTAAAACCGGCTACGAATTTTTAAGCGAAACGAAACAGGTATTAGGTTTAATTGCAGTTCGTTCAACAAGTTGGTGTTCAGCATGAACAACTTAGCAAAAGTGTGTTATTTAAATCTAAAGTTATAGGTAGATGATGGCACTCTCTAGAACTTTTTGTTATATTACTTCTTAACCGCACGAAGTTGATGCAGGGAGAATTACGTAAGTGTTTTTCGTAATACATTGGTACTTTAAAAACAATTTTAAAAATTATGAACAATGGATAGAATTTCTATAAGATATGTCAAATAAATTTGTTATTGATTCTGTATTATATTCTAAGATATAATGTTATGTGAATAAATTTCACAATCTCATAGCCGCTCATTTTTATCTGGCCCCGGTCACCAATTTGAGAACCGTCGTTGCAGTCACTGGGATTGTTTTATCAGTATATTTTAACATGACTTCAATTTCATTGGAGAACCCATCCGTGGAATCTCGATATGTAAATTAGCTGTCACTTGGATGAGAAGTTTAGTTCACTGTCAAAGCTTGAAGGGTGTACTACAATCCCTGTCAGTTTCATTGCATGATTTATTCTCGTTAATTTTGAGCCAGCTTTGAAAAAAGTTTCATCCTGGAAGAAGTCATAGCAATTTGAGGGAAACCCTGATGGTGACAGTATAAAACCAACACAGTGCCGTTCCCCGTGAGTACATCTAAGGTGCTTGCAATCCCAATACATTGGCAGGAAAATAGCTTGGCTAGAGCTCTACTGCTGCAAATCAGTTAAGAACATCTTTATTGAATCTTATCTTAGCCAAGTCTAGATTGGCGTTTTTGGATTTATTGGGTCGTAGAGGGATTCTCCCCTCTCCCAAGTAACTGTAAGGGCACTAAAGCTATGCTGACTCCAATTAATACATGTGGTGGACCTTTCAGTTCAGCAGTCAACCCCCCTCCCCCCTCCCAAAAAAATTACATTACTTAAGGTCTCAAGAGGTACATCTTGATTCCACTTATTTACCATACTTTTATGTGACAAATTTCATTCGCTGCTGCTTGTTCGTAACGTGATTGTAAGCTTATCGCACTGTTTGATAATGGTGAAGTATTTTATCCAGCAACAACCCTGAGAGGGTGTATCTCACCTGCAACAAAAGGGTTCGTGCTCTTCGGAAAAAAACCGAAATCTCCTTCCCGTAATCCACAGTCAGCAACAATTAGTTTGAAGATATGGGTACTACAGAACACCAGTATGGTAAATACGGCGTGACGTTGTCACAGCTGATTTCACTACAGTGGCTTAGAAACTTTGGTCTGTACTGAAGTTGGTTGCATATAATTGGATGCTTATTCTTCGTAAATTTACTGTAGTCTGCTTCCAGACGTCTCCCAGCACTTTGATCTGGCGACTAAACTGAAATTTATCGGACATCATAATACACTGTCGGCCAGATCATCTCCAGTCATGTAAAAATGTCTCAGGCTTCACTTTTACGACGCAGGTGCATAATCCTTATTTTCTAAAACAAAAATATAATTTATTTCTTCTTGATCTTGCCTATAGTTGATCGTTTATCTACAAGAATCCGCTGTACAATCTTTACAGTTATAATCACTCCACCTCCTCAGAGTCTCGCCTTTCTCTTTTCTTGTGGCACTGACTTGTTCGAACATTCATCCTTCAAGCGATCGCCCTAGTGAAGATTATTAATAAGCGCGAGAAATTTCTGCCCTATGCTTTTCCTTGAAAAACAGCTGAAACTAAAGTAATCAACTCCGCTGAAAACACACTAGCTGCTAATGATTTTCTGTCTCGTACAATCCGCGGTTCATTTTGGAGTGAATAAAAACAATCTCACACCACCATTTTTCACGAAAATACAGTAATTATTATACACATTTATATACCATGCACCTCGTAAATTCGAGAGAAATACGTTGTTTATTCTGCTACTCAAAACACCGAAACAAGCATTTAGGGAGTTTATTACGCAATATCGTGACTTTGTTCCTTCGTTTTAAAATATAAGGTGGTGATATCACTCTTTATTGACTATTAAGATGTGGTAATTATCGTGCAAACGTGTTAACAAAAGTGCCACACTAATAAAAAGTACCTTCTTATTTATCAAAAAGGACTTCAAGAAAGCTCTGCCTTAAAACTAAGACATAACAAAGCGACGCAAACTGAAAATAATTTAACCTAGAGTTACAAACTATTTTGTTTATTTCTATAAAGTAACAAATAGTCCGTTAGGCATAGTAGGCGATTGGCGTCATTTCACTGTTTATGTAATGTTTTGAATAAATTATATAATGATTCTGAATAATTTAAAGCTAAGCTTTCAAAATTGCTTAACTTGAAAAGATGTTTAAAGGTAGCCGCTGTTAAAATGGCACAGATAAGACCGTTAGTCCCGTTTCTTCGTTTGGTGGTGCTTCTGGCTGGATTGCACTTGATTCAAGGGCAGTTAAACTTAGGTAAGTATTGAAACATCTGAAAGGCAAAAAAAAAAACCGTAAAAAAATTTAAAATAATTAAGGTGGATTTTGAATAGTGTACCTTCTGCTCATGATTCATAACTATGTTTAGCTGTCGGTTCTGTGCCAACAGAAAGTGGATATGATGGAATGGCAAATTATAAACATAATTTCAATTTTACGTTTATTGCAATAGCTATCTAGATCAGCAATGAGATAGTAATGTATGGGTCAAAGCGTACAATTACCTAAATGCTAAAAAGTACGCGGGGGAAAGCCACTGTCTAGAATGTCGCTACTTTTGTTAACTATAATTATTTCAGTGTTGCTTAATAGGTGAAGCAATGTATATTTCTTAGTCTTGTTATTTTCTTCTTCTCCTTTGTTGTTGTTGTTTTTTTTTTCCTTTTTTTCTTTTTTTCCCTTGCTGAAGTGTGGTTGGGGGATGAGGTGCACTGCGGGGAAATAATCTTTTAAAGAGTTAGTTTTCTGTCACCTGATCCAACGATCGAGTAAAACAATGGTGTTTGCATAGTTATGAGAATGAGGTTGTTTTGTCAGCAGGCAGGTGCATTCCATACTGTAAGTTAAGTCTCTGTGGCGAGATGGAGATACTTAGGCGCGATAGTATTTTAAAAGTATCTATCAAGCTCCTTTTGGTGTAGCGCTGTAAAATACAAAATTATCTAGTCTTTTCTATTGGGTGTGTTAGAACTAATTGTGTCAATAGGTCACGGAATAGTATAAAATCAACTATTTCACAATAAATGACTCCTGGTCGTTTAAACCTTCAATTTGCTCTATTCCGGAATAAAAATGCAGATAACAGCGCAAAAACTTCCTGCTGGTTGCTCAATTTGCATTTCGCAATGATGGTACCTTCAACGTTTGACCGCGATTGCTGGATATAGACGTTTCAGATGAAGTAAACTTTAAGAAATCGGAGTTACCATAGCAACGAAATGGCATCATTGCATGGTATCATTAGCGAGAACTTTTAAAATTTGACAATTCTTTTTATGTGCACTGAGTTTAAATATATTCTATGAAAATGTTTTCGAGAAATTTCGAGTTAAATATTATTTCAGTGGATTGCTCAAACTTATCCCGTCCGAGCACCTTTCAAGCGAACCTTCTAGGAAGGTTGGCACAACTGGCTTTATTGGATATTAGAAAAGATATTTTACTGAATCTGCCAAACGCTCGTACGCTCTCTATCCGATTTTATGCGGCAGCCCAATTGCTGTGGTTTTAGTTAAAGCCGTGAAAAGCATCATTACTGAGTTCGCTAATAGAGCCATTTTAAATAAGACTTTAGAGCCAAAAGAATACAAAATTCCTCTTTATTTGGCAACAAAGGTCATCAAATTTTTCAGTTAAAATATACCACCAAAACAAATATCTCAAAGTTATTTTATATACGCTGAAAATATTAGCCAAGTTCACCATCATGATCATGACCATCATCATCATCATCATCATCATCATCATTTCCTTCTTTGTGCTATGAGGACGCGCTTAAGAAGTCAGGCTTAATCTTGCTGTACCAGAGGAGGGAGGATGCGTGTATAACATTTCTCAAGCGAAGTTACTCCTCTTCCGATCTGCTACGAAGTTTAGTGCCGAGAGTTGCGAACACAAGACCGTATGCCCTTAGAACAGGAGAATCTGTTTTTGTGGCTGCCTCCGCAAGAACTAACAGATTTGGAAATTTTTGCACCATAAAATACCAGAATCTTGTTTGAAATAGCGAAATGTGATATGTATTAACATTAACAGTTATATTTATGTGTCCGATATATTTGTACGTAATTAATGACCCGCCTTGTTATTCAGTGCATACTGCAAAAAGGTTGAATAAACGATCATTATCATTATTATCATCATCATCATCATCATCATTATCAACATCATTATCGTCAATGGCCCAAGTGAGTATCATGAGACTCAAACCAGCATTATCATAAGCTATGCTAATCACAAGTAATTAAAGGATGAGTAAACAAAATAAATATGCATCTGAAAAGGTATCATAGGCATGTAATTAAATAGTTATTTTTTGTAGGCTTAAGCTTTGTCGCAATACTTATGCCTAAAAATATTAGACCGTTGTAATAAATCAAAGATTGCAGTTATCTTAGTCATCTTAGCAAGCAAACAGTTCCATCTTAGAAACTCAGGCTTCAAAAAGATTCAGGGACATTGCAGTCAGTTGCAGTGAGTTCACAACTGACGAATGTGCAGCGGCTACAAAAAGCGAAAAGTTCTTGTAAATGCGGAAAATGATTTTTTTATTCTCCAAAAAAGTATCCAGTGAATTACAGCCAACAGCCGTATTTTCTACAATAGTTATGTCATAATAGCTCGATTTAAGAAGGAGGTAGCGTCCAGCGTGTCACGGAAATGGAGCAAAGAATCATCTGCGTCCTTGACAGGAGTCGAACCAATGACCTTCCATACACCAGTGGAATGATCTAGGGTCCTTGGCGAGCTAAGTCGTTAGCTTTGTCTCATGAATACCGACATCTTTCTTAATTATTTCCAGACCGAGCGCACACTTTCCATCCGTATTTCTTTATCACCAAGCATGACGCTTTGGACGTTTCTGATCCTTAAAGTATGCATCCTGACTACTCTTGCTTTCTTTTTTACGGCCGAGCTTAAAATGTCTTATCTTCCTTTGGCAACAACTCAGTCAATTTTGGGTCAAACGCATTTACGTTTCTCACCCTGTATTATAGAAAATAGAACAATTTTCCAAAGCCTAATTGACAAAAACACCATATGCTCAGCGCGCGCGCTTTCCATTTGTCAGACTGGCTACACTGAATGCACCGGTTTGAAGGAGTCCTTGGAATTCTTAAAATATGTCACATACAATTTTCTGAATGTGCCGTTTAGAAGAATTTGTTCAATTCGAACTACAAAATGTTGACTTCATTTCCAAAGTGACCGTTCTGGCCAGCCGATTCTGACTTTGCTCCTTGCATCTTAACTTCCTTTAATTTTATTTCCTTCATTCTTCAGACTGTTCGCAGCCACTTGGCATGGAAAGCGGTAACATCCCCGATCTTAACATCATCACCTCCACGAATAGCTTCGACAATGATCGGGAAATGTTCGGAGCCCACCGAGCAAGACTAAGGTCGTCGTCTGGATTTCGAGCAGATCCGTCTGCTTTAGAGCAGATTTCATCTCACTTTATAGAGATTGAGCTAGCTGAGGAGATAATCGTAACGGGAATTGCAACCCAAGGCCTTGGAGGAGAGTGGGTGACAGAGTATACAATGATGGCCAGTCAAAATGGGAAGGACTATGTCCAATTTAGGGAACTTAATCACACCATGAAAGAAGCGGTAAGACAACGGGAACATTTATATATAGCTTTTGATTCCGAGATGGGCCTCAAGTGAAATTCCTAATTTATGATTAGACCTATAAGTCGTATCCATCTGAGATAATTCGGTGTACTTATAGCGTTGAAGTGTGATTTGAGTTTTGCTACAACAGTAAGCGCCATACAATTTCAAGTATGAAATACAATGGAGTGATAGTTCAGATCTTTAACTGCATTGTACCGGTTTAAAGTTCACCTTAACAGTGTCATGAAATTACCCAAACATTTTGTCAATCTTGAATCAAAAGATAATGGCGAAATATTTTTAATTATAAAATATAAGTATTCTTTATCGTTTTTTTTCCTGGCTGAGTTTCTTTTTGGGCTTCTTGCAACATGACATAGTATTAAAATCCAATGTTTTTTTTGTCGTTAGAAATTTGAGGGTAACTCTGATGGTATCAATATAAAGTTCAATACAGTTCCATTTCCTATGAAAACATCTAAGGTCCTTATATTTCCAACACAATGGCACAAGAACATCGCTTTGCGGCTTGAACTCTACGGCTGTGCACCAGGTAAGTCCATTAACATCTTTATAAAGGTTATATCGGTTTCAGTAGTACAATAGGACCTGGCCTGGTGAGTTGAGTGCCACTAATCGAGAAAATGGAATAACACCTAGCACTTCTAAATTGTGTTTCCCTGAGGACTGGAAACACGAGCTCGACGTCGACATCTGAGGGTTGTTTTGTTAGCTCTTCGGTCAACTTATCCTTTTTCCATATAACAATATTTCTGAAATGCCAATTCCACATCGGCATTGGCGATAAAAAGTTCTTGGGTTGGGTTGAAGATGAGCTGCTGGCATGGGAAGACGAAAGTGGTGTCCTGTTTACAAGCTGAACGCGCATGGCTTCCAACTCTACAGATTAGGCATTCTTCTTACATAGACACTTACATTAACCCAATCTATCCCAGGCTGTTTTTCGGTTATTAAGTTAGAGGTCAAAATGCGAAGGACGATATCAAGTTGATCCGCCATTCGGCGGCCTATTACTACCTTACTTCCATTGTACTTCGATTAGACGATTTTAACTTTTTAATTTGCTTCTGCTGCTTCAGGTCATTATTTCAGAGTATGGCTCACAGTCCTTAATACGGAATTTACGCTTAGCTTCATGAACCGTGAAGATTATTACACGAAAGAACAAGAGGAAGTCGTTCTGTATGAGGTAAGCCTGTCTAACGTGCATCTTTCTTAATTTTAAAGGAAAAGGGTAAGACGTCCAAGAAAATAATAATAATAATAATAATAATAATAATAATAATAATAATGATAATAATAATAATAATAATAATAATAATAATAATAATATAGACCAGCCATGAATAGTTATTTGTATGAGTTTTAAACTTTCAGACATCTAGACTATGACTTTTATATAATATTATTATGTATATATATTTTATTGATTTATTCACGTGCTATTTTAAGTTTCGCTTGGCTTACAGGTTACGCTATGCGCCCTGTGTTGCTTTCTGATACTGTGCATACAGATAGTTTTACTGCGCATAATAATAATAACAACAATAATAATAATAATAATAATAATAATAATAATAAGATAATAAATGTATAATTGTTAGTAGTAATAACAATTATAATAATAACGGTTTATTAGCAGATCCACTGGATGGCTCTTCTTTGCTAAACCTACATTACAAACATAAAATAGAAGATAAAATTGATTGGCAAACTATGGCAAAATTAAAATAATCAATAGAAAAGGGACGCCATTGAAGCCCGCAAATTTAATACTGATGCAATTGAGTAAGCAATGCTCTTGGTCAAGAATGCCACCAAAATCATGGAAGGAAGTTTTTCTTAAACAAAGTGAAAAACATAAGAAAGGGAAAATAAAGTGGAATCTTGGTCTAGTATAATGCCTGTTTGTTTTGTGGAAATTTACTCCTACCCAGAGTAACAGAAAAGCAAGGTTTGGCCCTCTCATTGGTTGAAGCGAATAACTTTCAGGTTCATTTATAACATTCTTATGGAATGCTATTCTCTGTTCTCATTTCTGTGTCTCTGTCTGTTGGAATATGACAGGTCGAATGTTTCCTTGCAAACTGAGGCAACAAAGAAACCATGACGGTGTTAAACTGCAACCATGGTACCATAGTATTTCAATTTCTACGTTGGTTTCATCATAGCTAATTGAGGGACTGGTTAGGAAACGTCAGTTGCCATAAAAACAATGGTGCCGCAATCTATGTTGGAAGGGCCGCGATCCTGCACAATCCTTTGTTTTCGCGTTCACATTACAGTTGAATATCTTAAAAAAAAAAACGTTTCGATTGGTCAGTTGCTCCAACACATTCCAAATTATATTGTTGTTTGTGCAGGGTCAAGGCCAAAAGGGCAAACAAAAACATAAAACAAAGAAGTTAGTGAGGTTTCATAACCATTACCTTTAATTAACTATGGTTTCATCTTTAGGTTGACGAGTACATTAAGAATGTCCCAGGCTACCTGTCCGTTGAGCTACACCAGTTCAGGTACGTACACACGTGCTTTGTAACATGTAGTTCAATTCGTTTTTGCAGTTATTGTGGGTTCAAAGATTAAAAGAATGAAAGGTACTTCGAGTATATTCAGTCAAAATATTTAGACAACAAATTAAAAAAAAACTAAGTTGATGATGGTATAGGTCGTATCGAAATATAACTTGTTTTCAACTTAGATTTTGTCATTTGTTGTCTAAATGTTTTGGCACATTGAGCCTACTCGGAGTATCTTTCATTCTCTGTGTGCTGAAATTATCAACAGGCACTGGATTCAAGGATTTAGTTGCAACAACTGAAGCTGCCAGGCTAACTGCCTGGTTAAGTGATTGTCTAAGTGTCCGAGTGGCTAAGTATCAATTACTAGTAAAAGACGGAACCTGATCATTTTAAATGGAAAATACACAGAAAAAGTATTCCTTTGTGTTCTTTCAAAGGTCAAACGCCACCACACACATGCTCTACTGTCTCGGCTTAATTCGTTCTTGAGTGTTGCTAGACACCTTTGCAAAAAATTGCCATCCAGTACCCGTGATAATCTAAATTTTATTATTTGTAGAATTATTATAAAGAGAATTGAGCTCGATCCATTCATCTTTCATTAATTTTAATCTGTTGCTTTATTCTTCGTTGATAAATATTTTGTTTTTGGGCCTGTATTTTTATATGAAGCAGTTCGACTTTTTATTTACCAAATGTTCTGCTTAATTAAACACGCGTACTTGCCATACAAATACTCTGCCACACGGGCCATACCATATGATACTATTACTTACTTTATTTACTTGCCTTTTGTTTATTCAGTCCTCCTTTTGCTGAAACGAAAACAAGCCAACCTGGCATGACTGCAGACATTACGGTCTATTGCAAAGAATCGGCCACTGCAATGATCTTAGTCCAGCTTCGGAACTCGTTGAGTAATCAGGGAAACAGACGCATTTTTGGAACTACAGTTTTACAGGTTCTATATGCAGGTGAGGACAAGACTTCTGTGCACGATAAGTACAATGCGTTTTCTCAAGAGTTGTCAACCCTGCAGTTGATTCTAGGCAAGTCAAACCTATTGTTCTCGAACAAAACCCACCCAATAAAAAAAAAAGTGGTCGGTATGCTCCAACTCTTTGAAGATGGTTATTGTATTTCATAGCACACGTCTTCCACCAATGTAAAAAATGCTGAATGCTCGAGTGGATTCCTTGGAGCACTTCAATTAACACTGTTGAGTTAGTTTCCTGCTTTCTTTGGTTGCATAACCAGTGCTGTGCGGCATAACATTTCATGAAACGTTCACATGATCATTGAAGCGCCGGAATTACCATTTAGATTTACCCACGACCTTTTCAACCTCCGACCTCGTAAAGTATCGGCAGATCATTGCTGATCAAAATCCGGGGGTCGTGAATTCAAATACTTCTAAGGTCAAACATTTTTTCTTCACTTCGTGTGGACCACATTCTCGAACAAGGGCAATGATCAGTAGTAAATTTAAGTGGTTTCCCTCTCACCTCCAATTGTTCTAAAACTAACTTTAACTATTTTGATCCGTAATCCGATGGCCATAGATTTGTCAGTTGTAAAGCTATTTCAATTAACTTTGTCCGAAAGCCAACGCAACAAGATTGCAAGGCGGTATTGGAAATTTATCAATAAATTTACTCAACTCGGCTATCGCCTACCCCTACGTAAAATAAATCACGGAGGCAGATGTTTACGGAGTTTTCTTCCCTCCTGCGCCACTGATAACCGTGAAATTACAGCCAAATTACAGTTACCCATACAACCTTTAGGTTTTTTAGTGTTAAACCTCAGACTTAAGAATCCGACAACGTTAACAGAAATTGCTCTATACATAATAAACATCGATAAACACTTGTGAAGAACACAATCTTTAATATTAATACAAATTCATGCCCTTGTGTGTACAGCGCAATAGAAAACATACGTTTTAGCTGCATTGTACCACAGATATTCAGATTTCAGGCTTGTATTTTGACTCCATTTCATTCGATACGTCTTTCAGAAGTCTACTGAGTTTACTTTATTTTGCATCTTTCATCAGTTACTCATAAATGCCAACCGCCAGGTATCACCCTCCATCTCAGCAAAGATCCTACTAAACCCGCACCAGTGATAATGAGAAACAGGCGAAGCAAGTACTCCTTGTCAGCAAGCCTTCAACCTGGCTGTAACCCCACGGAAGACGTTCTTTACTTTTGGGAGGTTGCAAGTGTAGACAAAAATTCCGGTTTGCTCAACCAGATATATCAGATTGGCAAGCAACGTGAGAAACGTACCATCACCTTCATGCTATTACTTCTCAGACCGGGGCTTACATACATCAGATGCCTTGCAAGACATATCAATCGCATGGGTGCCTACAGATTCGACTTTGGGTTCATTGAAATATTGGACTTGTATCCAATGAAATGCTCAATTACACCAAGTCAAGGAAGGGCAATCCTGGACAAATTCACTCTGAAGTGTACCAGTGCCAAATACAGCAATAGAGAGGCTACTGGCTACCAAGTTTCGCTTGATTCCGGAAGTGACGCGGTGGTTATTCCGGAGTGGCGACCTTTCAATGGTACTATCAGACTCCCCCTTGGTAACCCTGAGGAAGATTATAAAGTTCGTTTAAAGGTGGAAGCTAAGTTTTTGTCCTTGCCTTCAGTCTTCGATGATGTGGTCGCAGAGGTAGGTTATATCCGGGGAGTGAAAAGCGCACACAATGGACCATTTTCAGTTTTAATCATTACTTTTAATCATACGTCAAAATCACAGGTGTTTTAAGTGACTGGTTTTGCTCTCTCATATCTTTGAGGACTATTCATAAAACACATAAAATCAGGGGAAGTCAATAACAAACTAAATCTGTTCATTTTGTCTCGGAAGTATTCCTGAAGTTACTCTACAATCTTTTGATCTTCTTTCAGGTTACCAGTCCCCGTGAGCAAAACCTTTCTCACACAGTCAGCATATTTAAAAGTCTCATCGATGCAGTCAAATCTGAATCGGCTACGTATAATATGTGGATTCTACAAACCGCAATACAGGAGTTCAAGCTCACTCAAGAGCAAAGAAAGGAGGTGATTTGCTGTTAATCCTAATGATTGTGTAATGAACTGGGCATTATAATACAAAACTCTATGCACTGCAAAAAAACAGTTTGAGTGTAGTTCCTAAGCAACCTGGTTGAGAAACAATGTTTTCCATAGACCAAGTTTTATCGGCGAAGTTATTTCATATCTGCTACAAATTTATCAATTGTTTTCTTATGAAAGAAGAGATAAGAGATAACCTAGTACTCGTTACTGTCTTTTTAAGCAGAAAGAGATGGAAGAAAACATACGAATCTGTTAAGTCAGGATTTCTGGGTTTCAGTTGTGCTGTTAATTTACTACGATTTCCAGGATTCAACGATCAAAAGACGTTTTCCAACTAGTTTCATCATTAAACCAAACGAAAACCAAGGTTAATCGGGATGCACTTTTGTCTGTCTAAACCAGCCCCAAGAGGCTTTTCAGGTTAAATTTGAATGGGCCTTACCAGAAACTTGTGGTAAAATACGTTTCCTAGACTTATTACTAGACTTGAGTTGTTCTCAAAACCCTGATATGGTTAGTTCAACCTGCCATAACTAGGATTATCAAGATACCTACATGCATCATGCATACATTACTTTAAAGGTGTCGTAAGGAGTTCCTTGGCATACGCTAGTAACTTTTTTTTTCTTTTTTATAGCTTAAAAGTCATATGATGCGTGCTATAGGGAGAGAAGAGTTAGTTAGTAGTCTTCAGCAGTTGAAGCAGACAGCTGACTGTGTTGTTTTCAGTAATGCCATCAGACAAGAAACAACATATGAGATTCAGGTGAAAAAAAGTAGATCCTATTTCTTCAACAAAGCTCTGTAGCTTTACGTGCAGTCATGAGTTAATCTCTTTCCAAAAGCAAAAATGTTATTTCAATAGGTATCTGTAACTTCAAATAACGCCGTAAATCTGTATAGTTGCCATGCTGGATCCTCCATCTTCCATAAAATCACGTCAGTTGAGCCGATATTAACTAAAATCGATAAAGAATAGCTATGATATGCTAGAAGACTAAACCTTTCAAGGACAAATGACAAAAATAATCAGATTTGGTTGTCACACCAAAAGAAGTTAACGTCAATATGGATCAGAGAAAAAGGTGAGCAGCTACCGAGGGCTTATTCTTCCAAAAGGGCGGTAAATTTTGTTCCAGGCGACCTTTCGACACTAGACCCGAATCCTTTTCATGCGTTTCTTATATTGATCAATACGGAGTACAGCACAGTAGCTTGGAAAAGGCCAGCAGCACAGGCTGGAGACACGTCCCTCATAACGAAACATTTCAGCACATTTTATGGTTGTTCCTAAGGGCAACAATCTTCATCAAAAGAAAAACAACGTTAGAAAGCCCTTTTACAGTTTAACTGCCATCAACTGTCACCATCTTACAACAGGCAGAAATTAAGTTGAAGAATACTTCTGACAGAGATGTTTTACCCTATTCTCGCAACAAAGATGACGCCCTTGACTTTTTTTGAAACGCTGCATCAAACGCTAGCGTTCACTTGGGTTCCGACCTCCAATCAAGAATTTAAAAATGAGGTGACAAAACTGTCTAACAAAATAAAACTATTTTAGCGTTATCTCAATGGCTGGTAGCAAGTCAAAGATATCTATTCCTTGTTATGTTATAGGAAATTTCCCTGCAATTCATTGAGAAGGCCTTATACTTTTTGGATAAACCAAGACCAGGTGGCATCGCAAACAAAAGTAGCATTGCAGAGACACTTTTCAGAGGAGCAGCTCTCATAGTCGGTATGGCTCCTGAGGATGTCAAGTATTCTTCAGTTTCTGGGAATGATGCTTATGACAGGGAGCGAGCGAAAGTAAATACCTATTTCTGTTCTTTTAAAATCCTAATTAACCACAAGTTTAATTACGAAAACTGTTAGTTTTCCGCCCGAATTAGACTACAAAGAAAGAATTGTGAGTCTTTTAATTGAGGCAACCTCATGCCTCATAAACTCGCGCACTTAAGTCATGATGGGTTCGACTTTCTACATTTGACTGACGAAATACTGTAAATGAGCTGGCAAAGCAATTGAATTTCCCTAATAGTCTATACCCGATTAATGGTCGTTCAGGATTAGAAGTTTACAAAGGGTTTGTATTTCTCTCGTTAATCATATTTTCGAAGGCTAATTTTAATATATAGCATTAGAGAATTGTAACCTCGAAAATGAAAAGACCTAAAATCAATTGGATGAAGAACTGGCCATGGATTGATATTTGTTAAGGAGACAAGCGATGCTTTTGACGTCTGAACACAGGTTTTGCACACACCCTGTCAGATTAAAACTCAGGCCACGTGTTAACGCGTGCTCAAGAGCTGAGAAGAGCAAACAAGGCGCTGAAAAAGCAATAATATTGAATGATTTGAAATATTTTCTTGCTAAAATCACCCAGTGTGTACACTGTGAAAGGCTTCGTAAGGTCCTCATTTAAGAGAACCCGTGACTTTAACTAACCTCGCTTAACTCTTATTCTTATTCACAGTAGCCAATACTTTTTTCACAGGGCATTACAAGAAGGGCAATGGAAGCAATAAGCAATGTAGCCAGGGTTTTGCGTAATGTCACAGATGAAAATGTCATCGAAATAGACGCCCATGGAGTTTCCGTTTTCCTGTCGAAAGTAAACACTTCGAGAGTAGACGAACAAGTGTTCCGCACAAAGGGTAGTGAAGTTGGCCTTTCAGGGGACCTTTTCACTGGAACGTTGAAAGAAGCCCTCCAAGGTGGGAGAGTGCAGGTAGGCACAAGCTGGTAGCGGAGTGGTAAGATGAAGGCAGAGACAATCAAGCACGGAGACGCTACTTTTATGTAGCTTCAGAAATACTTCAGTAAACCCGTCCTTGCACATGTTTGACTTAGATTTTCTCTTACTCTGGGGCGGCTTTCTAAAGGAAGGTGGAAAATATTGTTTAATACTAAAGACACACTCATACGTACAAGTTTGGTTGAACAATTGTGGAAACACTAGCCTGAGTATCTTTCTCCAAAAGTCTGTAAGTGTCCCCTAGATTTTAAAATATGACAAGATATCCGCCTTCCACAGGACGAAACCGTTGTTTTCTATGTGTTATAGTATCGTAGATATGGTTCTTTTGGTAATGTTTGTATGAGCAGGGATGGGTATACTTGTTATTTCTAACATGTAATTCATGAAAGCTTAGCGACGTCATTAACTACTTTACTGTCAGTATTGACTGACGTGAATTGTCGCCTGTTAGTGAAGCGTCTCGTCACATGTATACCGCGGAATTACATTAGGAAAACAGTAACGACAAAGCTTACATCACTACACCAGAGGTTCAATGAGAAAAATAATGCCTCAGTTTGTACGTTAAACATTTCTACGTTTTGCTTGGCGTTGCTGTCGCGGTTTCTTGAAGTCCCTAATACACTTCACACTGTACTTTTGCCACACATGTAGAGCTCCGCGTGGTTTTAAAAAAGTTATAATAAAAAATGAATAAATTTTTACTATTTTTAGATCATCAAGTTTGAAAAGAACCCTTATTCGTGGAACACGGGCGTCATCAAAAGAAATTTCCCAGTTATTGACACAACTTTGTGGAGCCTCAACGGGATAAAACTGAAGATCGATAATCTGACGTCACCAATAAGAATCATATTTATCAACGATAATCAAAACGTTACCGACCGCGGCGAACCCGACACGACCTTGTTTATTAAAAGAAAAGAAATGCGTTATCATTCAGTGTCTATTCCATCTTCTGAAGCTACCTTAACCATTCGAATTAAACCGAAAAAGAACATCACCTTGTGTGTTTACATCAGGAAAGGCTCAAGACCAACGCTTCAACAATACGACTTGAACTTGACCTTGCCAAACTCAGCTTTAACTTCGTGTTCGAATGTCTCCAAGGAAAAAAACATTTCTTGTCTGCCACGAGACCCTTATGAGTTTGATCTCCTACCAAATGCTACAGGTCATATCGGGCGCCATTTCATTGGTATCAAGATTCAAGAAGATTCACTTTACGCCGCAGGAATATCTTCTACGATAAATAGCAATAATCCTGACGGCAATGTTTCCTGGGGAACAGAGCTGGAGTCGTGTGTTAAAGAGAAACCACCCCCAACAACTCCTCCACCAATGAATGGTACCTTGCCGCGCCAATTTAACCCTGAAACGGATATTTATTACACATTTCACGTTACGGTAGGCAGTTGTGTATTTTGGGAGACAGTGAGAGGGAAATGGTCTGCCCACGGATGTCAGGTCAGTGATTGGGTAGTAAAAAATAATTTAATTTTTTGTAGAAGCTTTTTAGGAGAACGTGTTACTCACATTGCTTTTACCGTCTTACACTGCAATGCCAACGACCGCAGCTTGTAGAATCCACGAGCTTCTCGGGGTATTTCAATTTTAAGAAGATTGTTTCAGTGTCTTGCATTCTTGAGACAGACAAGCGGTGAGCACGGTCAAGAAGCCTTCAATTGCAGCTGATTTAGTAAAAGACACAACTTAAATATCAGTCAAGGTGACCTAATTGAACTTTTGAGAGTTGCTACAAGTCACCTTTTCCAGTTTAACTGTAATTCGTAGGAACAAATCGACAGTGTTGCTACGGACCACCATTAGTCCCACTTATGGCGAATGTATTTATGTGTTCCATTGAAGAGAACTCAAAAGAGAAGCAAGCTTTCAGCTTCACTCCATGAAACCCATCCATGCATTCAGTGCCCATGGAAACAGAGATTAGCAGGGGGCTTTTCTTTGTCGGTATGGAAATCGTCCAAACAGATCACCGTTTTGAAACCTGTGTCGATAAGAAAAGGCCAGCAAAAGACTTCTTTTCTACTATCAGGGTAACGTCGACAACAGATATAAACGGTCAATCCTGACAACCATGTTTGGTCGTGCCCACTACTTGTTTTCCGTGCCGGATCATTAAATGCAAGATGCAGAAAGCAATGTTGTTAAAACTAAAAAAACCCAAGAAGCTCGAAAAGACCTAAACCTTTTCACACAAATGATTTGTGGCAATGTGGTCGACTTGTAACCAACATATAAAAACTAAAGGGATAGCGATTTAAAATGTTAATTAAACTTGGCGATGACGAGATTCGTTCGGTTGTGAGAAACAGCTGACAATGTATTTCGATTGTAACACTTTTAGGTGGCTCGTGGGAGTAATAACACCAGATTGGGCTGCCTCAGCTATCATTTGACATCATTTACTGGATATTTTTACGTCGCTCCAAACAAAATCGATTTTGATGAGGTTTTCAAAACGATGGTAAGCCTCCCGCCAGAGAACCTGTTTGTTCTATGCACAGTTTGCCTTATATTTGCCCTTTATGCCGTTGGTCTGGTTTTTGCAAGGAAAGCTGACAACAGAGATAAGACGAAGGTGAGATTTTCAAGCAAAGATTCCATGTCGTCTTTTCTTACAGTTTAAGTCTTTATAAAACGTACAATAGAATGTACCTTAATTGTATCTTAATAATTCCTTCCAAATTATGCCGGCTGTGTATTTTGTATTTCATGCCTGTTGGAGAAAGGCGCTTCAGTATGCGGGATGAATGGTTTGAAATGAAAACCTCTTTTCTGTTTCTTGCGTCCACAAGGGGGTTGCTCAAGGAGACGAAAGACGCTTCAGACTACCGAGATGGAAAACTATGTATATTAAGTTAGCATCCTTAGAACCGAAGGACAGTGTTCAATGTTGCTTTGAGCTGTGGGAGTCTGAAGCAACCGAGTGTTATCCCAAAAGTAAAGAACTTGAAATTGCCTATCTGGCTTAAAAATGAACACAAATTCACCCCCTATCAAGAAGTAGGAAATAATTTATATCCCTTGAAATGTCCCTGGTACTGAAACACACTTTGACACTATTTATTTGTTCTCCTGGAGCAATTCGCATTTTTGTGGGTTGGTCCATTTTGCTTCCGAGCCCCACTAGTTACAATGGTGACTTCACCTAATCGATGGTGAAGAAGGAAGGAAGGAAGGAAGGAAGGAAGGAAGGAAGGAAGGAAGGAAGGAAGGAAGGAAGGAAGGAAGGAAGGAAGGATGGATGGAAGGAAGGAAGGAAGGAAGGGAGAGAGGGATGGACGAAGGGAAGGATGAAGGAAGGAAGGAAGGAAGGAAGGAAGAAGGAAAGAAAGGAAGATTGTGGATTCTATCTTTGTGTTCAGAGGTATATTAATATAGTTTTCGTTTTCACAGATTGTAAACAGCAAAGTGACTTATTGTGAACAACAACAGTCCAATGGTTATAGTTATGAAGTGTCCATCCAAACAGGGATGTGGTATGAAAACGGAACCACTGCCCGTGTTGGCATCAAACTGTATGGCGAAGAAGGAAGAAGTGATGCAATATCTTTTATGGATCCTTGGAAGGAAATAAAACTCTTCAGTCGTGGAAGTTTAAACACGTTTACCTTTAACCTCCCCTGTCATCTGGGACAGCTGTACAAGATGAAAATCTGGCATGATAACAGTGGTAAAAGCCCATCTTGGTTTCTGTACCAAGTTGTGGTCAAAGACATGTCTACCAACGAAAAATGGCATTTTGTAGCAAATAGATGGCTTGCTGTCGAAAGGCTTGATGGTGCGATCCATGCCGAGATCAAAGCCGCTTCTAACGGTGAACTGATGAAATTTAGGAATTTGTTTCAATGGCGTGCCGTCACAAACTTTGCAGACAAACATCTATTCCTTTCACTCTTCACCAGACCACCACATAATCCGTTTACACGTTGCCAAAGGCTTACGTGCATGCTGTCCATTATAATGGTTTCCCTAGTAACAAATGCAATGTTCTATCAGATTGAAAAATCAAATGATACGAATTCATTTCAAATTGGTCCACTGAAACTCACCTTAAGGCAAATTGTCATTGGTGTACAGTCCGGACTTATCTCGCTTCCTGTCAGTATAGTTACGATTATGATATTCAGGAACATCAAAAGAAAAAGATTACTTGATGACGCGAAAGAAAGCGACAGCTCTGAAATACCAGAGAACATCACTCGTGGCTTCTTACCCTCACGTTTTACCGTGATTGGTTGGTTGATCTGCTTAACGGTTTCCATTTCTGCAGGATTCTTTACCGTGTTGTACAGTTTCCAGTGGGGAGCAGAAGTCTCAAATCGATGGTTACTGTCGGTTGGCGTTTCAGTCCTACAAGATATCGTATTAATTGGGCCCATCATCATAATTGTTAACACATCAATCATGTCTTTGGTTAACAGAAAGCCAGCTGAAAGCGACGCCCTCGAGATAACCCAACAAGAAAAATTAGTCTTTAGCGAAGATGAAGTGATAGTCATCCCACAGCCCTCTAAGGAACAATTACTGAGAGATCGGAATAGTAAACGACAACAAGGAAAAATGCGTCTGTTCTTTATTGAACTTGCTATGTTCATAATTTTTGTTGTTCTTCTTTTTACAATCTGCTATGCCAACCGAACGTCATCTAGTTTTCATCTGACAAAATCGCTCAAGGATACCTTTAGTGGATTTTACGAGGTATGTGAAGTATGGATGTGAAGTAGTTAGGTGTCTTTTAACACATTGTATAGTAGTATTGACCGATCGTATGTATATTTTATAATGTATGTTAAATTTTCATTCATTTCATTTTCGTTTCATAATTTTCTCTTGGTATTAATTCAAACCTTTTTCTTAGTAACAGTCGTGATGATATAATCACGCCTCGACAGTTCCACTCAAACGTTGACCCCAGCTGTTGAAAGTAGGATGACGCTAATCCTATATAAGTGTAACTATTATTTCATTTTTAAGCGAATCAATTTGGATTCTAAATTAATTTAGTTTTGTCCCGCTCCATTTTGGCTTTTGTCACTTTCATGCCATCTTTTAACAACTATAAGTACAAAAACACACCTTTCAAGCAGTATTTGAATCTCTGATTAGGATTATGCTTTTAACAACTTAACTTAACTTAGGTCATGAAAAATGCGTAAAAATAAACTTGTTGTGGCTAGTGAGGGTAAATTAAGTGCTGGAAGGGTAAAAAAGGGAGAAATAGTATAAAAAGAGTGGGGCGATTCTCATCTGATTCAAACGATTTCACCCGATTCCAAGTTGCTATATAGGTGCAACAACCATTCAGGATTTACCTTAATCAACATAAACCCTTCGAGTTCCTAATAAAGCTCACTTTGATTCCATACAGGTAAAAGACATCAAAACGTTTTGGACCTGGTTTGAAGGCGAACTTGTCCCAGGTCTTTACGACGCACGTTTGTACAAAGAATCCCGAAACGTAACTAACGGGGACGAGGCTGGACTGATAAGAAGCAAAGTTGGCTACACAGTTGGTCTGCCAAGGATTCGTCAAATCCGCATTAAACCTGGTAGGAATAAATGTCATTTGTGGAGACTAAAGAGCCAAAATGGGGGAGGGTTTGCTATTTATCTCTTAATATATTTATTGCTTAATTAATCTAAGGGCTCGATTACTGCTAAAATCCCGTCTGTTTACCGAGAGCCTTATTGTCAGCCTGTAAAACAGATGATGATGCTAAGATCCTGCCTACATTCAACAATTTGATTAAAATATAACAGAATAATAGTAAACTCATACCAGAAAATAACATATATAATTCTCGTACATCTCTCTTTTATGTGTGTTCTTAATTCGCAGAATCCACATGTCAAGTATACCAAAAGGAACCTATGTTACGCACTCATTTTAAACGATGTCTTTCCGACTTATCTGATTCAAACAAAGACACTACGCCATTTTACAATCCTGGATGGACACCAGTGAAAATGTCCACTGGTGAGAAAAATACACATGATAAACCTTATAAGTTCTGTCCTGAACCCTGGCGATATGCAAAATCTATAAGAATGAACAAACATCTCCTTCCTTACGGCGGCGGTGGATACATAGCCAAGCTTGGGTACAACAGCGATACCGCTTTGAAAGTCAAGCAAAACATTGAACAAAAACATTGGATTGACGACAAATCAGGGGTCGTGTCGGTTGAGTTTGTTGTTTTTGAGCCCGCGAACCTGTTGCTAAGTAACGTAATGATTCTCTTTGAGAAGCTCGTGACTGGTATGAGGAGAAAAAGAATCGATGTTGTCTCCGAGTACATCTTTCCCTCATCTGGCTCTTCGTTACGGGATTTCTATCGCCTGTGCATTCTTCTATGGTCGATTGTAATACTGGTGTTGCTTATTTTCGAGGTTGTTAGAATTATAAGGCACGGCTGTGGGTATTTCAAGAAATTCTTCAACTGGATTTCGTTGTTGCAGCTATTGTCGTCTTCGTGCGCTGTGCTGATGGTCTTATTGAAGGAGAATGGCTTACGAGATTTCCTACGCCAAATACGCGATGACCCATTCGGTTCTTGGAACGCGTACGATCTTGTCAAGTGGTCGAATATAGGAGAAGTTATTTTGTCCATCACAGTTGTAATGACAACCATTAAGTGCCTCAAACTGATACAGATTAATCGTCATATACATGTCATGAAATGGACTCTAGAGGCTGCATACCGCTACCTTTGCTCATTCACTATTGTTATTGTGATCCTTGCCCTTGCGTTTGCTCACCTTGGTGCGCTTTTGTTTGGTTCAGAAGACGAGGAATACGCAACGCTGTATAACTCTCTCCGTACAGTTCTCCAAATGGCGATCGGAATTGGCAAAATGCGTTCGAAATTGGGTGGTGATTCTGAGTTGCAACTGCTTGCTCCCATTTTTCTTATGGCGTGCATGCTATGTTTGACTATCGTATTCACTGATACGTTCATTGCAATCCTGGACGAAGCGTACCATCAAGCCAGCGGAAGAGAGCACCCAGGAGAGGAACTTGGCGAGTACATGAAGCAATGCGTAATAAATGGGATTAAACAAAGTGTTCGAAGACGACTGTTTAGGAAGTCTTTTCAGTCCACGATCCGCAGAAAATCATCAACTAAGCAATTTTCAATCCAGCCAAGAAACACTGATTCTGCAATCCAGGAAACAAACGGCGCTAAACTTGCAGAAACTGAAAGCCCTCTGAGCTTTGAGGGTTCAAGCGTAAATGTTGACCTCCAGACAACCCAAAGGAAAGCCACCACCCATAGCGACCTTGAAGATAGTGAGACCAACGTTTCAGGCGCTATCTGCGATAAGCACAACGATGATGGCTCTGTTACAGATGACAACGAATCCCGTTTAAAAATTCGGCTAACTAAAGAGGACTTTCTACTATGTGATGTTAGGGATGCTATGGAAAATGCTCGAACAGAACTTTCAAAATACTTGTGCAAAAGCCCAAAAGAGTATATTTCTTCTAGGTCCTCTTTGTCGTCGTGCGATGAAAGTTTTGATGAGTGGGGTGAATCGACTTCTATTCTATCTTTGCTTGACTATTGCGAACCAGATTATTTCAACAACCAGAGATCCAACTATGTTTGGGGTAGTCCGCACAAGAGTCAAGGAAATGTTACCCTTAATGTGTTAAGACGTCATGGACACACTTATATCGAAGTGCCACAAGATTAATACTTGCAATTACAGCTAGTCTTCCTAAGCTCATCAAGTAATGTACTTGTAACCGTGTCAGAAAGTGACGTTGTGTACGTGAATAGCCTTATGCTGAGCCAGTAACTAAAGCGACTGAGCACGAAGAGTAAACCTTTTTCATAATGTCACGGTTAAAGTACTGTTATGAATATGTGACGGGAATATTGATTGATAGATATTTTGTATTGTATCTAGTAAAAACGCATATTATAAAATGATCATTGAAGCCGCCAATGGTGGGCCTAATGAAATCATAGTATAAATTTCATGTTCGATCTAAAACTATACTTGGAAACTATATAGTGACATTTTTGCGGCGGGGACCTTTTTATGTGATTGCGTAAGCCTCTGAGAATCGGGCCTCGTGATCATTGAGCATTTAAAACCCCTCTCTTTAAATCGTAAGAATTTAACAGGAATAAATTAACTAGTCAATACGGTCAATACGGCAACTAACGATCTCAGGTGGTGTTGCTTGAAATTCGCTAGCAGACAATGTTAGGGCTAAAAACTACATTGAACACCATTAAGGCTACCAAGCGGAAAAGTAGGTTTTCTGATTTTAAATACTAATTTGTATTAGTTGATTTGTATGACTTGTTTAATTTGTTAGTAATGTAAGTGATTTCAATTAGTTTCAAAAAGCTACTGAAGGACAACATGCAAAGATTATCGCTCAGTTTTTGTCTTTGCCTTAGTAAATTAACTATTGTTTCTAGTTACAAGTTTGCTAAGTGCACGTTCTAAAACCATCGAGGATATTCTAAAATGCTTTTCTGGAACAAATAAAGGAATTTGTTGGTATCTTGACCTTCTAGAACCCTAAAGGTACATGGGAATTTCCATGTTCCAAGGAGCGATATTTCTAACTTATGAATCAGACTGTAACGTAAAGCCTGGTTTCCATTTGATCGTTCCGATCCCCAGTCGTTTCAAATACTGGTTCACGCGATCAGGATGATCATATGGAAACACTGCCCGGACGATTGCCAATGATGGGGACGACTGGGACGGCCGCGTTTTTTTGGATACAACAGAGTTCTATCCGGACGATTGGGGACGATTGTGTACGATTTGAAGCGAGTATATGGAAATGTTCGCAGACATACATACATACATACATACATACATACATACATACATACATACATACATACATACATACATACATACATACATACATTACTCGTGTCCCATGATTCATTGTTCTTAATGTGTTCCAAAATGGCGGCATCGACTACGTAATTGAACACTTCACTCTTTATGGAAGAAGTTAAAAAATATCCTTCCATTTAAAGACTACAAGAAAAAGTTCATATGAATGAATTGCCTGAAGGCAATCGCGGAGATATTCGGCTTGGACGCGGCTGAAGCCGAAACAAATACAAGAATGTTCGGACCGCGTATCAGAATAATAACAGGCCACGAGGTTCGCTCTCCGATTGACATCCGCCATTTTGTTTCCGAATTTCGCGCCAAAATCCCGTTCTCGGACCCAGGAACAATGTAGACGACCGCGTGCTAAGGCGACCGAGACGATTATATGAAAACTAGTGAACGTACCAATCGTCCCGATCGTCTCGAATTTTTTTCAAACGACTGGGGCGATCGGGACGATCCGGATGATCATATGGAAACCAAGCTCAACGTGAAACAAAACAAAGCAAAGCTGCAAGAGAAGACAAGGTAATGCAAACTTCAACTGGATTGTTAATGCAAAAAAGGCAAAGAATACAAAGACTGCCTCAAAATTAATTTAATGTTTTGGACTACAGTACCTTTTGTTTTGACCTGTCACGTCTTCACAAATATGTTTCGAGTTATCGAGGGTAAAATTATATAGAAAATTATTTATTTATTTATTTAATTCAATATTTATCCAGGGGCATCCAATTTAGCAGAGCTAGTTTAAATGGAGCCCTGACACAGCACAAGACAAAACACAAAACATTGAAACAAAAAAAAAGCAAATAAAAAACTAGACAAATAATTAAATTATATATGCAGCATGACCTCAAGGTAGACGAAAATTGCTTCGAGTTAGCTGGAGGTTAAAACTACAGTAAATGTATTATGTAAATCAAGGGGAAATCGATTATGGTTCAAGTTATATGTGTATATGACTGTATATGGCTTTTTGTGATTATTTTTTGAAAAAGAGCTTACACGGTCGTTTTAAAAGTGACGATAATGATTTGGGAGAGCTTATCTAATCCAGTAGCTTTAATTCAGAACCGTAAATTAATGCCGCGTATCTAATGTATTTTTAATGCCAGTGACGTCGCTTTGCAGGTGCAGTGCAGACATTAAAGTTATTATCACTAAACGACCCTACCTTTATAATTTACTTTCCATTCAGTAGATGTATATATAATGTACTTTATCTTCCAGACGATGGATGTGTTTGTGTTTTTGTTTTTTTTGTTTATTAATAACAATTGATAATTTGCAAATCTTGAAGTAAAGTGTTGGCTCGCATTTAATTCACTGTAATTAAGCTTTGATGACGAGGCTGTATTTGTATGTCTTTTTCAGAATTAACATACAGTGTTTATAAGAGCAAATACAAGCCAATGGATCATTGAGCTAAAAACTACATTTCAACTTGTAGAAATATGAAAAATATTTAATACAAAAAAGGTGCCAGCGGGTCTCAACTTTTTCGCCTCCAATGATAATATAGTGTTTAGCATAAATAATTTAGCACCGTAGAATGACTTAAAGCTCAAAATGGCCTGATTTAAAAACACTGCCGATGCTAAAAGAATGACAGAAACAAGACATTTAAGAGAGTTCCTTCTGATGGTGCTCCTTACCAGATTACACTTGATGCGAGGACAGTTGAACGTTTGTAAGTATTTTCCCAGTACTTTCTTCCAAAAGGGACGGAAATATGGTAAAAGTAATTTAACTCGCATGTGATAATATAATACGACATCCCCGAGCGCATATACAAACAAACGTTGCATATTTATCTCCTAGTCAGTTTTGTCTTTGTCTGAAGTGGCTGGGAAGTATAAGCATACCTCATAGCCGTTAATGATGGGAGAATAGCAGTCAATTTACTACGAAGTATAATGTAGGATGACTACTTGATTTCCACTAAAACCGAACTAATATATAAGGACATTTTAAATGTAGACTAATGCCAAAGGAGAAGCACTGTTTACTACAAATAAAGGGTCGTACTCGAATATGTTTATTTATCGTCATCATTCTTTTGAAGAGTTCGTTTTCTGCATCAGATTGAAAAGTATTGCTTATGCAGAACTTAAAAGGTTTACAATAGTGACGGGTGGCTCATTGATGGTATGGCACATTAAGTAATAATTGCTATTTCTGTTGATTGTTGGATGATTACAATCCAGCTATTTAGAAGCTTTTTGTGAAAGGATGTCTCAGCACTAACTATGTGAGCGTTTAGCGTTGTGTTCTTCTAGCACGTCCTGATCAGTGTCCTATCATTTCAGTTTTTGGAAACACTTTTCGATTTTGTTTTGTGGTTTGGTTCTTGGAGTTCAAGTCAGTCAAGTTATTAGTCAATGGGAAATTATGTTTCCAAACAGGATTCTTTTCTTTTTTTTGCCCTAGCTCCTGTTTGTACCTGGTGTAGAAGGACTTTTATGCCCCCAATAATTTTTCACTCGGAAACTGATGTTTTATGATTTTTCCAGTACATTAATTGTCAGCATCCCAATATAAATTCAACATGGAAAGAAATCTAATCACAAATTGCCCTTTTGAAACGTCCATATTGGCAACAGTTTCACATCTTCCATCATCCGTATGTAACACAAGAACAGGCCTTAGGACACTCGTAGATAGGGCCTTCAAAACACCTGGAAGGGCTTCACGAGGACATTTGAGACTCTTAGCAATATCCTGAAAAGGGATTCCTTTCCTTAGCCACTTAGCTGAAAGAGTTACAAATAATTAAACACCTAACAAGATGTTTCTCCAAACAAAGTTAATAACCCACCAACAGTTGACTTTAAACTCCCTTACATAGGCAGATTCCCCCGGATGACATGCATAGAAACGGGTAAGGGGTATCGTGAGACGACATTGTAAAAACAAAAATATCAAATTAGTCTTCTTTTTATTCCAAATAGGCTCTTTGTTAAATGTGAAAGACCCTATCCCTACTGGTCTCCGTTCAGGAGTCGTTTATGAGTTGTCTTGTGAAGGCTGTAATGCCTGCTATGTCGGTGAAACAACTCGGCACTTTTCCGCACGTGTCTGTTAACACCTAACTTCGGATAGGAACTCGTACATCAGAACACATCAACAGAATTCTGAGCATTGACATGCCTTATGTTGCAGAGATTGCTTTCATGTAGTTGATCAAGCCAGCACTACCGTTAATCAGCAACTACAACACGTTAATTTAAGTATATCTTTGTAATCAGGACTTTTTTCTACTATTTGTATACGTATTCATTAGCATTTACTAATTATTTATATTCAAATTTACCTCTTCTGTGACATTGACACTGATGTAGGCAGAAGTTTCTGCCGAAACGTGTCCGTGAAATTTAAAATCGTCGTTTTAAATCTAAAACTAATTAAATTTGTATGCTTAAAGTAGACGTGCTCCAAATCATATCTACAACATTCGTCAGAAATAGTCGGTAGTTGGAAAGACTTAGAAACAAAGACGCTAATATTAATTCACTTCCAAGTAATTGAGAAGACGGGGTTTTGACTTCGCCTTCCATCACTCCTTTTCGCTTTACAAGACAATCTTACATTAATTAATAGATGAGAGACCACCGTAATTATGTATGTAACCGAAGCAGCTGCGAAGAGAAAGTCTGGTGTGATTTCGTAATATCTCCGTAGGAGGTGGGAGGAGAGATGAAGTGAAATATATGGAATACATCTATTTGAACTGCGGAAGAAATTATTTATAAACAAAACCTCTCGCAGTTATGTAGGTAACTAAAGCAGCTGCAAAAAGAAATCCTCAATAAAAAAATCAAACTTGAACGGGATTCAAACCTATGATCTCTGCGATACCGGACCCGTGCGCTACCAACTAAGTTATATCAATCTCGGAGATGGAGGTCTGAATAAGAGAAAACACCAATTCAAGCGAAACAGGGGTCATTTTGAAATGGGGGAAGCATAGCGCTTGAGTCACGGATGTATTGAGACGATAACCACTCGAAACTAGTGACCGGAAATCTTGGCACGGAGAATTGTCTTCTAATTGATGCAAATTTCTTTTAAACCTAACAAAAAAGACATGCACTGACCAAGGACTTTCAACCTTATATCTACAGCGTCATAATATTTATTACATTTCTTTGTTTAGATAATTGTAGCAAGCCACTCGGCATGGAAAGTGGTGAAATTCCCGATCGTAACATCGTGGCTACTACGAGTAGTTTCAGCAATAATCGGGAAATGTTCGGAGCCCATCGAGCAAGACTAAGGTCGTCGTCAGGTTTTCGGGCTGATCCATCTGCTTTAGAGCAAACTCCGTTTCATTACATAAGTGTTAAACTACCTAGAGAGATGATCGTAACTGGAGTCGCGACCCAAGGCCTTGCAGGAGAGTGGGTGACGACGTATACACTTATGGCCAGTCAAAATGGGGAAAGCTTAGTCCCATTCAGAGATACTAATGATGCAATCATTGAAAAGGTAAAAAAAAATTGTAAATTAGTGAACTTTTTTAAAGGGTGCAGTGAGCATTGTTTCTTCTCTTGATTTGAATAGTAACAGGAATAGTGATAGGATGATAGAGCAAAGTTTTTGCTGAAATTCAAAGTTTTATCTCGTAGGAGTTTGAGGGTAACTCTGATGGTGAAAATATAAAGTTCAACGCAGTTCCGTTTCCAGTACAGACACTTGAAGTTGTTATAGTTCCAAAACACTGGCATGAAAATATCGCTTTGCGTTTTGAGCTTTACGGATGTGAACCAGGTAAGTGTCTCATCAGATGGAAAGTAGTGTGAGAACAAGGGGTGGAGGGGTATCTTTCAAGCTGTGGGGCAGAAAAATGTTTTTTTCTTTTTGCCAGGAGTTGATTTTATAGAGTACGAGATCTTTGGCAGACTTAGGTATACAGGTCAGATCTCAACTTGGGTTCTCACAGCAACTGAGGACGAAAGTACTGTCTCGTAGGTGTGAACTGGTCTAGCTCGGCTGGTCGTAATTTCAAATAAGTTTGGCCGCTTTGACGGTGACCCATTGTGGGCTGGTCGTCAATTTATACCTTGATCCCACCCAATGGAAGTTTTCAATGGCTAAACGTCGATGTCAAAGTTAAAACAAAAACTCACTTTGCCAGCTCTGCACTCTCAGTTTCAGTGTAGCATGGAGCGAATAGGGGTATCATTATACATATCGTATAAATAAAAGATTTAGTGCCGAGGGTGGGAGGGCACTTTCCAGGATGATGAATGAATTTAACCATTAATTACCTTTTCACCCATTTCGCTTTAGGTTACTATTTCAGAGTTTGGCTCGCATTTCTCAATACAGTATTTATGCTTAGTTACATGGATCATGAAGATCATGACACGAAAGTAATGGAGGAAGTGGTTTTATATGAGGTAAGTACGACCAAAGGTTATTTGTCTGACTGTCCATCTATTTAGTAATTAACAAATAAATATGTAAGTGCAGTTGCTACTTTACATTGAATGTCAGTTTTTTGATGTGGACCTGGTCTGTTTGTGGTCTATTTAATGGGATTGATCATGTCACCATACATAGATTAATTTAAGATTGTCTTATTTCTGTCAGATATTTAAATTTTTTTTAATCCCCTGGATGGGTGCCTCACAAGGGTCTGATTATCCCGTTCGTGCCTTTCCCTTTTGGGCAACCTTTTAAATATTTTGTTATGTAATTATCTGTACCATTCATATCTGTGTGTATTGCCCAATAACGTTTGATAGAAAGTTTGATAGAAATGTGCTGTACAACAGTGCAGTACATTGCGTTACAGTAGTGCTGAGTATACTGCGAAAAATATGACATCTTAGCGGTCGAGTCGTAATTAAAGGCAATTAAAAGAACGTGTGCGTGGAAGGGTAAACTAGAAGCATGAGAAGGAAAATTGCATTGAAATTGAGTTAGTAAATTTCTTTTTTAGCTTTTGGTTTATGCAAATAATATTTTAGTACTTATACTAAAAACTTGAAAGAATTTCCAAAACGATTTTACAGCTTTTGATTGGACAATGTAAGAAAGTATGAAATTTATCAGTGGTACTAAGCACTAATCTTTTTCTGTACATGGCATGTTTCCAACACCGGTCATTTTGATTGACTGTCCACGGGAGATTCTTTGGAAAGCGAAAACCATATCGACTTGCAACATGGCAACATTTAAGATAATTTTAATTTTTTCACGGTTAACATGGTGAGGTTCATTTCCACTCGGGATCACAACTTGATGGTAACATGATACCCTTACTTTTTTCTAAGCTGTTTTTGTTTTAATGTAAATACTTGTAAAAAAATAAAATAAAGTGTTGTTGTTGATGGACACAACGCATTAAACGCAAATCAAGATTTTTTTCCTGTTCGTCTTACACCGACTTCTCAACTAAGTTACAATTAGTATTCTACACTAATTATAGTCAACAGGACAACTGTGAAAAGACGAATGTTCCCTATCTTATATGTATTGAATAAGAATATTTAATTCATGTTTAGGTTGACAAGTACCTTAAGAATGTTCCAGGGTTCCTGTCCGTTGAACTACACCAGTTCAGGTTTGATACTCTTACTTCATATCCTGTTGAAAAAAAATCGTTAAATCGCTGTCGCATGCGCAGTAGTTTAAGGTTCCAAAGTCAGATTTTGTGTTAGTAGTTAACTTGCTAGCTAATTGGCTGACTTAAGCTTTCCATTGGATTCTCTGGATCTGCGATTTATAACTCGTTAACAAGTGAAGTCAAGGTTGCGAGTTCACTTTTACAAACGTTTTTGAACGGAATATCCGTCCCTTCAGAATAATTAGTAGTACTAGATTTTATTTTTAAATTTCGATTTAATGGTAGTTTTCAAATGTAGGATAGAGTACTTTTATACTTTTACGATAATAAAATAGTTTTACATTTTAATTTGTAACTGTAAGTTGTTGTAATGCAGGGACCGTGTGGCGGGCTTGTTACCTTAACCTTAATTTTTTTTAAAAAAACTGGTTGGCTGGTTGACTGACAAGCGATGATAGAAAAAAGAAGAGAAGGAAGGCTAGGAGGGAGGGAAGGAGGAGGAGGAAAGGAATGGAGGGAGGGGGGGAGGGAGGGAGGGAGGGAGGGAGGGAAGGAAGGAAGGAAGCAAGGAAGCAAGGGAAGAAGGAGGAAAGAAGGAGGGAAGGCCGGAAGGAAGAAAGGAAGGAGAGTGGGAGAAAGGAAAGAACGGAGGAGCGGAAGACAGGAGGTAGGAAGGAAGGAATTTTTTTAATTCACTCATTACAATGCCGTTCACTCTTTCATTTATTTTCCTAAAATGGCTCATTTCAACCTTTCTTTCTCTCGTATACGTCAGTCCTCCTTTTGTTGAAAAGGACGTCGAACAAACTGCCATTACCGCTGACATTACAGTCTACTGTATAGAATCCGCTACTACGGTTATTCTTACCCAGCTTCAAAGTTCGTTGGCTAATCAGGGAAACAGACGCATTTTTGGAAATGACATTTTACAAGTTCAATATCCAGGTGAGAACTGACTTAAAACTACTCTTTACACTAACACTGGTTGAGGATGCACCACCTGTAAGGATTGTCAGTCTCGTAGCAAATTTTCTGCAAACATTCGTTTAACATTATAAGGATTCCTGGTTCGAATGGATGTCCTTTGCAATACCAAAAGCTGGAATCATTCAATTATTTATTGAATCATTTATCTATTTATTTACATCATACAATGATAATGATAAGAAATCTTAATAGCCGCCATGTGAGAGAGATTTACCTGCGTGACAGGTGCTGAAGGGGAATGTAAAGAAAAGGCTTGTGTAAAGGAGAAAAGCACTTGTTGCAAAGACAAGATTGAAGTGGTGTTGCCATTTTATGTAATATATCAACTTTTTCATATGATTTCCAAACACCGAGAAGTGGGTAGAAAAAACGAGTCGTAGGCTTCCCAAACCATTAATAATTGTTAGTTCATTAAATCTTATAATAATTAAGGTCGCATTTGAAAACTTTCTTCACGCTAGTGATTTCCTTTGTTTTGATGAGTTTGAGAGTTGCTTTTAATTTTTTGTTTCTTAATCTCTTCATCAGCTTCCCGTAAATGTGAACCACCTGACATCACAGTCACCCTTGGCAAAGATCCCTGGAACGCTCAATTAGTTATAATTAACGAAGAAGTCCGCAGGTTTAAGTTCAGCGTATCAGCGAGTCTACAAACGAACTGTAACGCCACGGAAGACATTTTGTACAACTGGGAAGTTGCTAACGTGGACAAACAATCGGGTGTGTTTATTAAGATCTACCAGTATGGAAAAATGAGTAGCAGCCGCAAGCTAATCTTATATCCAAGCCTTTTCCGTCCTTCAGGACTAATCTACGTCAGGTGCCTCGCGAGGAGCATCAATCGCATAAGTGCCTACAAATACAGCTTTGGGTTTCTTGAAACACTATTCATGCGTCCCCTGAACTGCGTAATAACGCCAAGTGAAGGAAGGGCAATCTTGGACAAATTCTCTTTACGCTGTACCGGTGCCAAATACGGTGACATGGAAGCTACTAATTACAAAATCACAGTCGATTCCAGTAGTGAGCTTGTGGTTATTCCAAACTGGCGACCTACAAGCGGCACTATCACACTACCAGTTGGTAACCTTTTGGAAGCTTACGGTGTTCGGTTAAAAGTGGAAGCCAACTTTTTGACATTTCCTTCACTTTTTGATCATGTGGTTACCAAGGTACGTTGTTCCTTTTAGGTTCTAGTAATCAATTTCAGATGTAGTTTAATTGTTAATAGTTCATGGACCATTTTATACATTTTCCGTATAAAACAATAGGATATCACTTCCATTATTTAAAGTAACATGAAAAAAATAGTAATAACTAAGCTCGTCCTTTATTGTTCTCTAAATAACTTCCGTAGAAACAAAGCCAGCGTCTTGGATACGATGGATCAGTCGATGTTAATCGCTTAATTTGGTTTATTGATATCGGTTGGTGTTGATTAAAGCATCCGGAAAACACCTTTTTGTTTTTCCCTCGGACTAAATTCCAGGAGTTTTATTTGTTAGCCTGAACATTGCGAAAAATATCCAAAATAGAAGGAGTTAGGTTGGATTCAACAAAAGATTTTAACCATATTTAAACCTACATCGTCTTGCTTAACACCCATTGAAGTTATTTCGCACTGAGGCAATAATGAATCTCACCACAATCATTTGTACAACTTCTAGGTCATCAGCCTCACAATATCAGAAATTTTCCAGGCAGTCAGAATATTTCAAGACCTCATCGATGCTGGCAAATATGAAGAGGCTGCATACAACATGTGGATTTTAAAGAGCATAGCAGAAAAGACGGAAATGACAAGCACATCAAGAACAGCTGTAATTAGATTTTAAACTACATTGCTCAATGACTAGCTTGTAGTCACTGGAAAATTGATAAAGGAAATACAGAGATTAGTTAATTGACTACGTAAAAAACCAAAATACACTGCCAAACAGCCAAGAGGAGGTTTATGAAAAGAACCAAACAATCCCCTTTCCTAGTAGCATAGTATATCGGATGGAAATTCCCTCGGCTGAAAGAGATATCCTCAGAATTTAACAGTCGTCCTCGAAGCTTCGCTTATCGACCAACTGATCATTTTTCAGACAATCTTGCGGCCTCGGACATTATGCTCCAATAAGTCAGCCATCTGGCTGCATTTGTTTAAAGAGCGGATAGCTTGAGTTTCAAACTTCATGAAAACTATAGCTTACCAAGAGTGACAGTCCAGCACTGCCTAGTGATAGTAAAACGGGAACGTTTCTTTACAATTTTATATTTACGTGTATTTTTGTTGTTGTTGTTCTTCTTCTTCTTCTTTTCCTTAAGATTAAAAGTACTATGATGCATGGTATAAGTAGACTCCAGTTAAGCAGCCTTCAGCAATTGAAGCAAGTGGGAGATTGTGTTGTGTTCAGTAACGCCATCAAAGAAGAAACTACAGAGGAAATTCAGGTAAATGAAGCTCTGCATCTTTAATATTAGAAACGTCAGTATAATAGTTATGTCTTTTTCTATCCCATCGGGCTATCCATACACTTTACATGGATATTACACAAACAAAAGAAACATTGAAACACACCCTTTACAGTTTTCTCAGCAAATACGATCTCGACGCAACTCACCCTGATAACTGTAAGACGACCAATAGTATCTTGACGTAACTAACGAATCGAGTCAAGAACCAGAGACTTATACCTTCAACTGGATAAACACAATCCATTTGACTCTGATGAAAACTTCTGCTCAGCAAAGTTGTCACAATGTCACCAACAAAACTCCCTCGCAGGAATACACTAAACCAGACGATAATTATCTTACCGTCTTATATGGTATATTACAAACTTTGTACGTGGTGGTCTTTGCAACAAATCACTTCCAGTGACTAAACAAGCTTTTTCAGGTTTCCTTTTCCTTATAATATTGCAGGAAATTTCTCTTCAATACCTTGAGAAAGCTGTAAACTTCTTAATTGAATCAAGAGCAGAGAGCATCCCCAACATCAGTAACATATCGGAGATACTTTTGAAAGGAGCGGCCCTTGTTATTGGTATGGCTTCTGACGATGCCAAGTATTCTTTGATACCCGGGAATGAGAACCGAAACAAAGGGAGAGCAAAAGTAAGCAACAATTTCTATTATTGAAGTCTATCTAAACCAGGCGAGAAGTCTTCTCGCATGGACTTCGAACTTTTATAACATTTTTACTGTTTAAAAGCCACAAAACGTCTTGACTTTTTCCGAAATGTATTGGGCAAAACTTCCGTGTGGTAGATCAATGTTAACTGAGTTTCAGAAGTTACTAATGCAATTTCAGAAATTGAAACAGTCTTGTTTTAATAAACATAATTTACTTTCTTAGTGAAGTACCTTTCGTTCTTTGAAATCATTTTAAAGTACTTCTGGTTAGTTTTGGTGGTTTCCTGAAGTTTTTGGAAATGTAGAAATCCAAGATGGTGGACAAAAGATGGTCGCCGTTTGGAAAATGGTGACGTAATTCGTACGTCATATGACGTTATTATAACTACCCGTTGTGGATGTAAGGGGAACACGTTTGAACGTAGTGTCCATCCTCCAAATTTCAGTGTCATGGTTTTAATAACCTCGCACTTATGGAGTTGGGGCTTAATCCGCTCCCACCCTGCAGATTGCTAAAAAATATTGACCAACAGCAGTTAAAAATAAACAAATATTGAATGAGAAAACGTTTAATCTTTTCGATTGTTAAAATTAACAATGTCAAAATATCAAAAAGAAACATAGGTCGTCTTTTCTTATGGAAGCAAAACCCACAAACAATTAGCTTGATTAAGATGAAGATGGTAAATGCTGGACATGGTCATGCGATAAGTACAATTTATATGTCATTTATTTCTTGTGGAAATAGAAAGAAAATATTAAAGTAACCACACCGATGATATGATCTCACGTAAGGAAAACTAGTACAAATAAGAGTGCATGGCTTGTCAGAAATTCCGTAGCTTTTTTAATTTATGTGATTTATTGAGCTCACTTTGGGGTACCGAGGGGTAAAAAATATGAAAAATCAGAGTTGGAGATTCGATGGACATCACAGTTGTTTCACAAAGTTGGCCGTCCAAGATAGAGATAGAAAACTATGCTCCAAATAAGGCCACTTTGCAACTGTTAGTCTTCGTTTATCTATCCCGCATACGTTAACTCTTTTTCCTCCAGCTAAGCGGTAGTTTAAAATCACAAAGTTAGATATTTTTCCTCCTACAGAACATCACTAAAAGGGCAATGAAATCGATATACAACATAAGTAGTATGAGAAGGAAGATTCTGAATAACGTCACAAGTTTAAACATGATCCAAATGGACGGCTATGGAGTTTCCGTTTTACTTGCAAAAGTAAACGCGAGTGTTGATGAGCAAGTCTTTCGCGTAAATGGCGATGAAATTAGCTTTACATTCACTGGAGTATTAAAGGAAGCCCTCCGGGATGGATCAGCACAGGTAAGAGCAAACAAAGGGCGTGATTTTCGATACACCTCTCAAGCTCTGGAACACTACCTAAAATGTTAACAAACTGAATCTTTAAAAAAAACTAAAAATCATCTCCACATTTATCTAAGTGATATATTAGATATGAACGGCTTCTGAGTGATGTACCAAGAAATGCTCCACAAGCAACCTGATTATTTAGTATACACTCCAGCATTTAGGCGTTAATACAAAAATCTCATATGCAAGGTCTTCCTCGAGATAGTATTAAAGAACTATACCACGCCGTGCCCCTAAGATACACGCCCCGAGCCACTTAATATGAAACATTAAGAAGTAGTTTAAAGGATTTTTTTTACAGTTTTCTTCAGATCTTTGAAATAAATTCGATCCTTTGTGATCAAAGAACTACCATCTACTTTGCGAAGAGTTTCAGAAAATTTTGGAGGATGGTCGAAATGTTATACAACTGTCTATCTCCGAAAGCTGACGAAGACTTCCAAAGAATCATGAGTAAGATCCAAAGATGGTTCAGATATACCAAACTTCATTTAACTCTGAGACTAGCAGAGTGATATGTCGAACCGGCGAGACAACTAAGGTCAACCAAAGTGGATATGGGATACGAAGAATTGACGGCACTTTCTAACCTCCTTACTAGCTGCATTATTCTGGCGTACGAAAAACGCCAGTATCAGCAACAATTATTCTTACATTTTTACGTGGTGATATTCCTATCTTATGTAGAGTAAAGTGTTTGCTATGCTGCTTCTGGCATCTTAGCTTAGTACTCGTAAACCTATGTATTGATCTTTCTGTAAGACCAAGTTATATATTTTATTAGTATTCTTTTTTACAGTTATTCTTATTTCTTCACTGTTATTTAATTTTTCTGTTTTTTAATCATGTAGTATTCACCTCCAAATAGCTAATGCAGCATTCGACTGTTTGTAGCGAGTGACATCACCCGTCCTAACAGTGTGGGTAATAATGGCGATGAAACATAACAAACGCGACACAAATAAAAGAATTTAAAACACCTTCTCAATTAATAACGAAATAATTTCTGATATTCTTTCAGATCATCAGGATCGAAAACAATCCTTACACCTGGACAGCGGGGATGACGAATAAAAATCTCTCTGTTATTGACATTAGCATATGGAACAGCAACGAAACACGACTGAAAATATCTAATCTGAGCACTCCAATAAAAATAGCGTTCTCCAAAAAGCCCCCCAAAATTAAGGACCATAATGTACGAGATGCCGGCCTTTTTCTTAAATCAAAAGAAATGCGTTATCATTCAGTGTTTATTCCATCTTCTGAAGCCACCTTAACCATTCAAATAAAGCCAAAAAAGAACATCACATTGCGCATTTATATCAGGAAAGGCTTAAGACCAACACGTCAGCAATACGACTTGAACTTGACCTTGCCAAACTCGTGCTGGAACGCCACCAAGGGTGAAAACAACAGTTGTTTGTCACGTGATCCTTATGAGTTTCATCTCCTACCAAATACTACAGGTCATGTTGGGCGTCATTTGATTGGTATCGAGATTCAAGAAGATGGCGTAAATATTACAGGAACATCTTCTATGGTTAAAAGCAGCGGTGACAACGAGGATGTGGCCAAGGGAACAGAGAAGGCTTCGTGCGTTAGAGAAAAACCACCTCCTACGGCAGGGAAAATAGTACCACGCCAATTCAACCCTAAAATGGATGTTAATTACACATTCTTCGTCACGGTGGGAAGCTGTGTGTTCTGGGATACAGTTAGTGAAAACTGGTCAGCCCGTGGTTGTCAGGTTAGTGACAAGTTGGCAAAACATAATTTATTTTTTAACCTTTTCACAAAAAGCTCGTACTCAGACAGTCTTAACGCAGAAATTGCCACCTTGTAGTTCATTACCAATGGTGTAAAACAAAGTCCGAGATATCGCAATACAAACCGAAAGGAACTTAACTGTGAACGCAACTCATCTTCAAGATTGACAGTAAGCATAGTTAGCTTGGACACGTCCTGTTTCTTAATCATCCTGTAAAGCGCAACTCACAATTGTTTTTAACCGTCTTTTTCTTTTGGAATTTACTTAACGCGTTCCAAACTAATTTGTGACATTACATTTTAGAGAAATTCGGTGCAATATAACCACAACGCACCGAAGAATTTTGCCAATCCGTGGGAAGTGGGGCATTTCATCGGAGGAAAATTTGCTTTCCGTCAAGTGGCACGATTTAAAATAAAATATGACAATTCCGTCAAAATCACACTATTTTATTCTATTTCGAGAAAGCCTAATAGCAGGAAACAGGAAATTCCGAATTTCAGACCCTCTCAACACGAAATCACTACTATCTAATTTGAGAGGTTTTCCGTCAAACCAAACACAAGTCCAATGCTGCCATCGCACAGATCACATACAGAAACTTGCATTGTCGAAGGACATTTAATTACCTATGCCACTGATATTAGTATTATAAAGGAAATAAAGGGAGATGTAAAGAATCGACCATAAGAGGACACAGAAAATATCTGAGCCCCAGTTGGGATTCCAACCCACGACCCTTCGTGTTCTTCTTCCTTTATTTCCTTTATAATACATTTAATCACAATGTCTAAATAAACGCAACTTTAAAAGTAAGTTTAGTTCCAAGGAATCAACCAACAGGTGGCTTCGATTTTTACATTTTCAGGTTGCACGTGAGAGTAATAAGACCAGAGTCGACTGCTTGACCAATCATTTGACATCATTTGCTGGACAATTTTACGTCGCTCCAAACATAATCGATTTTGAAAGGGTTTCCAACGAGATAACACCCCTTCCACCAGAGAACCTGTTTGTTCTGGCCACAGTCTGCCTTATATTTACCTTTTACATAGTGGGTCTGCTGTTTTCAAGAAGAGCTGATAACAGAGACAAGATGAAGGTGAGATTTTCAAACAACGTTTAGAATTCATTCTTTATAAAATGGATCCATTTTTAGTTTAACAGTATTTCACTTCATAGTCAATGGAACCGACGACACAAAACATGCAAAACTCCTCGAGAAACGTATGGCACCTTCACTTCGGTAACTTCCATCTGCCATTTGTAAACTTATAAACATCCAAATACATGAATGGAAAGCTCTGTTAACTCAGTTTGTATAAGACTAGTATTTTTTCATTCATTATACCAAAACTTCGCAATAGTAAACATACTTATAGCTTCCTTCTTTGACTTAGCTTTGTCCTGACCGCCTTCTTCAATATAGTGACGAGCGAATTACTATGCTAAAAACCCAACATCATCAAAGCTGCTGGTATACAGTGCAACCCGATTAACACGGACACCAAGGGGACATGGAAAGTGTCCGTATTATCCGAGTATCCGTAAGCGGGCTCTCCGAAAAACAGGGAAAAACGTCACGGACACATGTTTCATCGATTGAAAGGCTAAAGAAGACATTTCTACAGCAACAAGAAGTTGTTACATTTCTTGGCTGTAACTTAGACAAGTTTAAAGCAAAGAAAACGTACGCTCATTTATCATAATCTCGGGATAAAGCTACTTTATTTCAGCTTGAAACACGGCAAAGGAGTCGAACTGAAGTCGTATCAGCATCAGCCTCCCAGCGGAGGCTGATGCTGATAGAGACAAAAATATTGACGTCAAAGAGGAAAATGAATACTACAAGCAATTGACTTACTATACAGCAAAAGGCTAAGGAAGTGAAACTTTAATGTATGCGTAGAAGGCAGAAAACTTTATTTAAGGACTACAATACAAGGCTAAAACACAGGAAGAAAGGCAGGCATGTCACATTTCACGCTATTTTGCTTCTACTTTTAAGGAAGAAAATTGTGTTAACCCGTAGATCTGTCACTATTTGAACAGGGTACAATGCCTACAATTAGCATTTTCATTGTGACAATGAAAATAGACAGTGTGCAGATAACCAGTGGCCGTACAGCGGGGTTGACGATGTATGAGAGTTTGTTATTGAGGACACAGCAAAGTGGCCGTTGTCCGTATTAAGCGGGTTAATTTCAGACGAAACATACGAGCTTTTCGTCCGGACAAACAAAACTGTCCGTAATATCCGAGTGTCCGTATTAAGCGGGTGTCCGTAGAGGGAGGTTCCAATGTATCTCGTGTTATCTTATCCCTACAATAAAACAGAGTCGAGATAAATGGAAATAGAAAGACTCTAGAACCCCTTGCTTTTTCTAGTTATATTGATTATTTGTTTCACAGGTTGTAAGGGGCAACGGACCTTCTCTAGAACAGCAACAGCAGAACACCTACGTTTATGAAGTGTCCATTCAGACGGGAATATGGTATAAAAATGGCACAACGGCACGAGTCGGCATCAAACTGCACGGCGAACGAGGAAATAGTGACGCAATACGTTTTATGGATCCGTGGAAAGAAATAAAGCTTTTTACTCGTGGTAGTGTAAACACGTTCATTCTTTACCTTCCAGTTCATCTGGGACAGCTGTACAAGTTAAAAATCTGGCATGACAACAGTGGTAAGAGCCCCTCTTGGTTTCTGTACCAAGTTGTAGTCAAAGACATGTCTACCAACGAAAAATGGCATTTTGTAGCAAATAGATGGCTTGCTGTTGAAAGGCTGGATGGTGCGATAGACATCGAGGTCAAGGCTGCTTCTAAAAGTGAACTTACGAGATTCAAGGATTTTTTTCAATGGCGCGCTGTCACGAGCTTTGCAGATAAACATCTATTTTTGTCACTTTTCACCAGACCACCACAGAATCCATTTACTCGCTGCCAACGGCTTACATGTATGCTATCCATAATACTAGTTTCCCTGGTAACAAATGCAATGTTCTATAGGCTTGAACAAGAAAGCGATCCGAATTCGTTCCGAATTGGCCCACTGGAACTCAGCCTACAACAAATTGTCATTGGTGTACAGTCCGGGCTTATCTCCCTTCCTGTCAGCATTTTTACGGTCATGATATTCAGGAACATCAAACGGAAAACACCACTAGATAACATCAAAGAAAGTGACCGTTCCAATGAAAGAGAGAACAGAACTCGCGGCTTCCTGCCCCCAAGCTTCATCGTGATTGGTTGGCTGATCTGCTTGGCAGCTTCCATTTTCTCAGGATCTGTCACGATACTTTACAGTATCCAATGGGGGGCGGCGGTATCAAATCGGTGGTTGGTGTCGGTCGGCATTTCAGTCCTTCAAGATATCGTACTTACTGGACCATTCGTCATAATCATTAATACGTCAATCATGTCTTTGGTAAGCAGAAAGCCAATTAAGACCAATGTCATCGAGACAGCGCAACAAGAATTACTAGTGTTTCGTGAAGATGAATTGACGAACATTGGACAGCCCTCTGAGGAAGAACGACTAAGAGCGCGGCATTTTGGACAGCAACAAAGAAAAATGCGTCGCTTTTTCGTTGAACTCGTTATTTACATCACCTTTGTCGTCCTTCTTATAACTATCTGTAATGGAAACCGCAGGCCGTCCAGCTATCAACTAACAAAGTCACTCAAGGACACCTTCAAAGGATTTTACAAGGTAAAATTCCACCCGTTAGTGACTTTTTCTGAATTTCTACCAACACAACTCAACCCACTCTAAATTAACTTCACATTAAATTATTTCTAGATGAAGGATACCACATCGTTTTGGACCTGGTTTAAGCTAGAACTCGTTCCCGGCGTTTACGACGCACATTTGTACGATGGATTTGGGAGCCGAGCCGATGATAAAGAGGATGGACTGATAAGGAGCAAAATTGGCTTTGTAGTTGGCCTGCCAAGGATTCGTCAAATACGTTTTAAACCAGGTAGCAATGTTCACTGAGTCCTGCTGAGTTGCTTCATAACGGTCAAAATAGAAACAGAGTTCTAGAAAACGGTTCGCTTGGAATGGTATTTGAGGGATTGAAACTTAAAATTGTTCATTGCAATTCTACTTTTTTCACCAGAGGACGTGGGATTATAATTGGGTCTTCTCACTTTACCTGAACGCTCCAAAAATCAGTTGTTGAATCCAACCACAGTAGTGAAGAGATAAGCAGAAAATCAGTAACCTTGGTTAACGTTCGCTGAAATAGGTTATGTTAACGATTATGCATTGAATTATTGCTGTGAGGAAAAATAATTATTTGTGATGATCTATTAATACTTTTACAATCAACTTTTCGAATCAATTTCTGACGTACTGTAATAATAATAATAATAATAATAATAATAATAATAATAATAATGCTTTCCTTAATTTACAGAAATCCCATGCAGAATATTTCAAGCAGAACCAACCTTACGCTCGCACTTCAACCGATGCCTTTCCGACTTATCTGATTCAAACAAAGACACTACGCCATCTTACAATCCGGGGTGGACGACACTGAACAATAGTACCAATGAACAGGTTACCGAGAAACTTTACCACTTTTGCTCTGAACACTGGCGGTATACAAAAACTACATTAAGTGTTGGCAAACATCTTCTTTCCTACACCGATGGTGGATACATAGCCAAGCTTGGGTACGACACCGATACCGCTTTGAAAGTCAAGCAAAGCATTGAACAAAAACACTGGATTGATGACAAGTCAGCAGTCGTGTTAATCGAGTTTGTTGTTTTTGAGCCCGCGAATCTGTTGCTTAGTAGCGTAACGATTGTTTATGAGAAGCTTGTGACGGGTATGAGAAGAAAGAGGATCGATATTGTGTCTGAGTACATTTTTCCCTCATCTGGCTCTTCGTTACGGGAGTTCTACAGTCTGTGCATTCTTCTATGGTCGATCATCATACTGTTGTTGGTTATTCTAGAGGTTGTTAAGGTTTTCAAGAACGGCTTCGGGTATTTCAAGATGTTCTTCAACTGGATTTCATTTTTACAACTCTCGTCATCGTCGTGTGCTTTGTTGCTTGTATGTTTGAAGGACAATGGCCTGAGAGATTTCCTTCAAACTATACGCGATGATCCATTCGGTTCCTGGAGTGCATACGAGCTTATTAAGTGGGCGAGTATAGTAGAGGTTAATTTGTCCGTAACGATTGTTATAACGACCATCAAGTGCCTCAAGCTTATAAAGCTTAACCGTCAAATACATGTCATGAAATGGACTCTAGAGGCTGCATACCGCTACCTTTGCTCTTTTTCTTTTGTTATTCTGATCCTTGCTCTTGCGTTTGCTCACCTAGGAACACTTTTCTTTGGTTCAAAAGACGAGGAATACGCAACGCTGTATAACTCCCTCCGCTCAGTTCTTCAAATGGCCATCGGGATTGGTAAATTGCGTTCAAAGTTGGGAGGTAGTTCTCAGTTACAACTGTTTGCTCCCATTTTTCTAATGGCCTGTATGCTAAGTATGACTATCATATTTACCGACACTTTTGTTGCAATCCTTAACCAGGCGTATAACGAGGCTAGCGGTCGAGAATACTCAGGAGAGGAACTTGGAGTATACATTATACAACGCTTCAAAGACGGGATTAAGCAAAGTAGTCGTAAACCGCCGTTTAGAAAATCTTTTCAATCATCGTTTCGCAGAAAACATACCTCCCCGCAGTTTCCAAGATGTGAAAGTCAGACAATAAATGTAAATGATGAAGCTTGTCACGTAAGGAGAGTGCAACTTGCAGAAACGGAGAGTCTTCAAAGCTATGAAATTTCGTACGGAAAAGACGACATGGACATTCCTAGAGTCCATGGGAGATGCGCCACCAACAGAAGCCTGGAATCCCACAAGGGCATCATTTCACAGTCTCCGAAACATGAAATGCAAACAAGGAATGAAGATTATGTGCCCCAGTGGACCAAATCAACTGAACATGACCTTTTCACTTTTGAAGGTTTTAGCGAACAGAATGTCAATGACATCCAGACAGTCCACGGAAAAGAGACTAACGGAAACAGAAATGTCGTCGGGATGAATATGTCAGATGCCATATACAACGAAAACGTCATGGCTGGATGTTCGAACGATGAATCATCCTGTTTAAGATTTCCACCAACTGAAGAGGAACTCCTCCTTGGTGATGTCAAAGAGGCTATGGAAAACTCTCGGTCAGAGCTCGCTAAATACTCGTGCAAAGACGGAGATGAATACGATAAATATACTTCTACTATTTCATCAAGGGACAGCAGTCTTGAGGAGTGGAATAATGAAAGCAGCCACCATGAACCCAAAAACGTCAGTGACGAGCACGATAAGAACCAAAGCAACCTTACCCTTAATGTGCGGAAGTCCTGTGGACACATTGTCATTGAAGTTTTGCAAGAATCTCACGTCTGATTTCGGGGTTTTTTTTCACTGTGCATATCGGGATAATTTCTTGGTCTGAAATAATCAGATGACCTTATACACGATCGAAAGAGAAACAGCCTGTTTCAAACTTCGATCTATGAATGTGACACTGCGCAGTTCGCCGAATACAAAATAATTTCTTTACCCACGGGGCACCAAAGAGCTCTCTACCGAGAAACTTGATTCAACGGAGTCTGTGCGTTCCGGGTCGACTTGTATGGTGCTTTTACCAACTTGATTTTTTTCCCTGGCCTTGTTTTTTTTTTTTTTACGAACGTAAAATCCTTCTTAACTTTTCACACCAGTGCGCAATGGATTTAAATCGCTCAAATTACGTTTCTCGTTATCTATCATTTGAGTTTCTGCGGCAGTGTCACGACATTTGAGGCCTTGCCTATCTGTATCCTACTAATATAGAGGCACGAAATTTTTTCAAACGTAGCGATACGGCCATTATGCAAGCTTAAAGCAGTGCTGAAGTTACTTCCCTAAGGCTCTTTAGGGACTTTAGAAAAAGGCCTTTAAGTGACGCTCTAGGACTACCGTAAGCCTTCTAAGCCGATAAAATGGTTGCGAACAATATTTGTGATCGCATCAGGATATTAGCTCAGATGTAAGTTAACACACCGTTAAATTTAGCAATCCATTTTGTTACGAGTGTGTCTCTGCATGTTTGCCCTACGACTACAGTCAGGATGTATATGTTTCCGTGATGGTTGGATGGATTGTTAGAATACCAACAGCCGATCAGAATAGGGTCTTTGACATTTCTTCGACCATCGTTAGCAACGCACCAGCAGTGGCTTCTAAGGCATGGGCCCAAAATTGTTTTCTCAAAAAGTGTGGGGGCTGTCTATCTCTAAACACTTTTAATGTAGGCAGATGAAACTTTGACAGATACATACATTATTGATTTGCGGTAATTTGGAACTTTTAAATTATGCAAATTAGGTCACGTGACTTCCATCGGCTGAAAAAGCTTTATCTTAAAATGGCAACACTTTTTCTTGCGTCCTTAATTTTTTTATCATTTTAATAATGTTAAGGGCGTTTAATACATCACTTCTGTGCTTGGCCTTCTTAAGATTTTTCTAAGCAAAGGCCTAACGTAGGGGGATAATTGTCTTGGGGGACTGGGTACTAATCGAAAAATCCGTGTATTTTAAAAAATATTTAAAAATTCAAAAGGGGCCAAGTACAGTTTTGTAGATGCATCTATTGCAAGTTGTCTTGTACCAATAAGGTTAAATATCTCACAACGAAAAGTGTTGCCATTTTTGTTTTCATCATTTTAAGTAAATTGTGGCCGTGCAAAGTCACGTGACAACATTTACATAATTAAAAAACACCAAGTTGACACAACTTGTCAATATATGTATCTGGCAAAGTTTCAACCTTCTACTGCCAAAGTGTTCTGAGATAGACCACCCCCCTTCACTTTTTAAGTGATTAATTGGGGGCCCATGCCTTAATTTACCTGAGAGGGGAGAGATCGGGCATACTAAAAGGGGATTTAACTTAAGGACGGTGCCTACTAATATCGAAGTATTTTTGTGCGGTTTGCGACTATGCGGGAAAAGCAGATCTTAGGAAGGCCTATTGGAATCCAAAACGAAAATTGGGGGTAGCCACGCATTTTTCAGAGATAATTAAGCAATAATATCTCTAAAAAGCGCCAAAATATGAAGCAATGTATGGGATTTTTTCCTAAATTGAAGCTTAATTATCTCTGAAAAATGCATGGTTACCCCCAATTTTCTTTCGAGATACCAAAAGCATTTGCTAAGTTCTGCTTTCTCCACATAGTTTTAAACCGCGCAAAAATATTCCTGTATTAGCATGCACCACCCATAGGAAACCCGAGTATCTCGAGATGCGCAGAACGTATGCGCAGTAACAATAGTAGGCACCGTCCTTAAACTAGCTGCCCTCTAGTGGCTTGAGAACTGGACAATTTTTGCTGCCCTAAGGTCAAGCAAATTGACGTGACTCGAGTGTTTGGAACCAAAAACGTCCATTCACGACTTATTTACTCTTTGTCTAGATAAGCTAGAGAGATGCCTAACTTTTCCAAAGGCTTGAAGTTTGAAAACCTTTTCACTGTTGTAGTTTTTTCAACATGTAATGTCTACAATGTTATGTGTTTTACTTGTAAATTTGCGAGGTTGGCTTAATATTAAAATTTGTAATATTCTTTCCTATTTTATTGTTCTCAAAAAAAATAGAGGACAATGTGAGGTACAAAATTTGTCAAGTCTGAGGTAAGCCGTGGTGGAAGATTCTTAAATGACATTATTAAAAATATAGAAAGGTGTGTAATATAAATTAATGAGTTTTACAGATAACCTCACTGATCGCTGTCTTTCTCAGTTTGCATGGTCTTCACGATCTATAGCCAAAAAGTCTGTTTTTTGGTAGAATGAATGTTGTGCCGCTAGTATTAATGGAACGGATGATGGATCAGAGAATTAATTCTGCAGTGTAAGTCAACCAGATGAATTTCTGACTTTGTTTAAGCCCTAGTAAGGAATTAGGAGGACACGGAGAGGCAATAAAGAAATTATTTGGCCTCGACAGGAACCAAACCTACCATGTCCGGATTTGATCAACGGTTGCTCTACCAACTGAGCTATGACTGTTTACGCTATAGATCGTAAAGACCGTGCAAACTGAGAAGAACGACAACGTTGACCGAGGTTATCTGTTAAAATCATGCCCTTGTATTTTGGTCGACCAAGGTGCATATAGCCTTAACAGGTTAATAGGATAGGAGATTCGACTGAACGTACGTGTCTCAAAGTGAACAGTAATTTTGACCTTAAATTCATGGTGATGTGTCGAACTCCGTGATTGAACTCCCGGTGGCGAGCTCACGGACTATATAAGTCGCATAAATTTCATTTCTTTCTCAGAGCATTCGAGAGCCTTTTTCCTCAAACAAACACAAAAATCTATGTTTTCCAAAGTGTATAGTATTAGGATGAAAATTAGCCGTTAAAAAAGAGTGCATTATATCAAGATAACAATTAGGCCAAAAATCAGAATGTAAAGTATTAGGATGATTATTACGCCAAAAACCAAAACGTATAGTAATATGATAAGAATAAGCTCAAAACCAAAAACCAAAGTGTATAGTATTAGGATGAAAATTAGACCAAAAATTATAGAACATAGCGTTATGATAACACTTAGGTCAACAACCAAAGTGTATAGTATTATGATGATCCATTAGGCTTAAAACCGAAGTGCATAGTATTATTATCAAAATTAGGCCAAAATCGAAAGTGTGTAGTATTATGAAGAAAATTAGGCCAAAAACCAAAATGTATATAGTAATAGGACGAAAATTAGGAAAAAATTCAAAGTGTATAGTATTATGATGAAAATTTGTAAAAATAAAAACCAAAGCTAATGGTATTATATTGAAAATTAGGTCAAAAACCAAGGAGTGCAGTATTATGATGGAAATTGAGCCACAGTCCTAAGTGGAAAGTATTGTTATGGAAATTAGCCCCAAAGGAAAACCCTTGGCAAAAATCCATAGTGTATATAGTATTAGGATGGAAATTAGGCCAAAAAACAGCGTGTATAGTGTTGTCATGGAAACTAGGCCAAAAACCAAAGTGATAGTATTATGATGAAAATTATGCTAAAACTAAACTGTATAGTATTGTTTTCATAATAAGGCCAAAAGCCAAAATGTATATTATGAGGATAAAAATTAGGCCAAAAAGGAAAGTATAGAGTATTATGATCAAACTTGACAAAATTCAAAAGCGTATTATATTACGGGGAAACTTAATAATAATGATGATGGTGATGATGATGATGATGATGATGATGATGATGATGATGATGATGATGATAATAACAATAATAATAACTTTCCTTTAGGGAATAGCGTAGAAGCTCCATATAGCTTTTGTGTCGGAGAACTTTTATATTTTATGAGATTTTTATATTTTATCGCTATTTTTTTTTAACTCAGCAGTTTTCTTTTTATAGTTCCTTAACATCGCATAGGTTACGCTGCGCGCCCTATGTGTTTCTATTTTAGCATACTTATGTTTTTTTAACTGCACGTAATAATAATGATAATAATAATAATAATAATAATAATAATAATAATAGTAATAATCGCGGACAAGGAGAATAAGAAAGTATCGGTGATAGAGATGAGCTGCCCTTGGGTTGAAAACAGGGAGGAGAAAGATGCCGAAAAGACAACAAAGTACGGACCATTACGCTGCTAGCTCGAGCAGAGATATCCTTAATATCGTTTGAGACAGTTCAATATTATTGTGGATGTACTCGGAGGTTACTCAAGAGATGTCAGGAAGGCACTTAAAGAGTTAGTGGAAGATAAAAGCGACACAATAGTTCTGCATATACAGAAATCTGTTATCACAAGCTCACTCAATATTGTCAGGGGCTTTAAGCTTTTAAAATAATGGACATTAGGCGTTTTATTATACTTTTATTTTTATTTGTTTTTTTAAGTGTTTTCATCGTGAGGAACAGAACGTTTAGTATTTAGATTGAGGATTTCATGATGGTAAATAGTTT